>NC_084617.1:10312624-10320124 GCF_033978795.1 Nerophis ophidion | reverse complement strand
TATATATATATATTAAATAATCTTTGGACACTACTGCCATCTGGTGTCAGTCTGCCGTCACCTCCACTTAGTAAAACATAACAATGTTAGCGCTTTTAGTTTGTTATCCGCCTTGTGCGCGCCTTTTTTTTAGTACCCTTTTGTTTGTTCTTGTTTAGTGTTTAATTAAATCATGTTTACCCGCAAAAACCCTCCCTCCTTCTCTGCATCTTGGGGTTCGTCAACAACAAATTGTGACAATTAGTTTTTTAGCCAAAATGCGTCCGTTCTCCCTTTTTATGTCTACACACTGTGTCTTTTTGTGAGTACTCTGTGATTGTGAAACCAGCAATGACGGTGCCGTCATGCCTGAGAACCGGCACTTTTCAAGGAGGCTATAAAACAGTTTTTGATTCATTAATAATAAGCGGACGAAAGTGGATGGATGGATGGATGGATGGATGGTACTGCGATGTATACCAGTACCGGTATACCGTACAACCCTACTCGTTTCTGACAAAAGTAACGCCGTTATTACCTTAAACGTAATTTAAACGTTGTTTTGTTTGTAGGAACACAGCCTGTGATACAAAACATACTCAATAATTAGGGTCCTTTGCCCATGGCAAGAGTCCTTTGCCATGGACCAAGGACCCTATTGAAACTGGTGCGTTTTATTATTATTCCGCACCTATGCGCTGTAATTTGACCCCCTTAACATGCTTCAAAACTCACCAAATTTGACACACACATCGGTCTGGCATGCCTTCCCAACTTATTAGGCAGCCAAACCAGAAAAATCTAAATTGCGCGCCAGCGCCCCCTAGGAAGGAAAGAAAAACAGACTGCTTGTAACTTAAGTTTAGGAATGTCATACAGACAGGAAACAAAAACTTGTCACGTAGGTCTAACTTAGACCTACATTTCATAATTCTACCTTCTAGGGCAAAAATCAACAGGAAGTTGGAAAAAACCCCTTCAAAACAAAATTTTCGCAAAAAATTCAATTTTTGCCTCTTTGAGCTGAAATTTGACCCCCTTAAAATGCTTCAAAACTCACCAAACTTGGCACACACATCAGGACTGGCAGAAATTGTGATCTAATGAAAAAAAAACAAAAAAAACTCAAAATTGCGCTCTTGTGCAATTTTTGATCAAAACACAGCAAAAACTGCTTCGAGGAAGAAAACACAGACAAAACTGCTTGTAACTTCCGGTGGGAATGCCTGAAAGACATGAAATAAAAACTTCTATGTAGGTCTCACTTAGACCTACATTTAGATGATTGACATCCTTTGGCAAAAATCAACAGGAAGTTAGAAATTATCCCTTCAAAATAAAAGTTTTGTAAAAATCCGTCACCTTTTTCAAACGTAAACTCCTCCGAGTGCGTTTGTCGTTTCGGCTTCAAACTCACACAGGAGAGAGATTGAACCCTTTTGATTAAAACTATCCAACAAAGTTGTGATTACTGCTCCGGTTTTGATTTTACGCGCCTTCAAAGAACCCCTGCGCAAAGTTTCCTAAAAAATGTCATTTTTGCCTCTTTGAGCTGTAATTTGACCCCCTTAAAATGCTTCAAAGTGCAAGTTAAAGCTCTACTATGCAAAGCGGAAGCCATTTATCAACAACATCCAGAAACGCCGATCTGTAATTTGACCCCCTTAACATGCTTCAAAACTCACCAAATTTTACACATACATCAGGACTGGCGAAAATTGCCATCTAATAAAAAAACAAACCCCAAAAGTCAAAATTGCGCTCTAGCGCCCCCTAGGGAAAAACCCAGACAAAACTACTTGTAACTTCTGTTAGGAATGTCGTATAGACATGAAACAAAGACCTCTATGTAGGTCTGACTTAGACCAGGGCTTGGCAGCGGCCAAAGACGGACCCGACCAACGCTGCTTGCCGCTTTAATTTACCTTTTAGATCCATATTTTTGCTGTTTTATATAAAAAGAGTAGTAGTGCACTAAGGGCCTCAGCCCCCTCCCCGCCACCACCAAATACCGCAACACCACTGGACGGACAGCGTCTGGGTGCTGACGAGCACATCTAAGAGGGATTAAGACGGGATGCTGTTAGGGCTCGGCAAGACCAGTGGGAGGCTCTAAACACACAGCTGTGTGCTGGGGCCTTTCATAACGATCTGGCCTCTGGCCTGTCCTCTGTCTCTTTGGCTCAAACCCTCCACAACCGTCCACTCCCACTGACCTCACAGTTCGCACGGCTGTCTCGACCGTAGGAGGACAGAACGTGTCTGCAGAAAGACGACACGAAACATGGTTTTGTTGTGTTTGCACATACAGTAGATCTAGACTCATTACATCATTTCTGGGCAAAATATGGGCCCATTAAGATCTTCGATCCGGACCGCCGGACCTTCTACATAATTTTTTTTAGACCTTTAACATCAAAACTGTCGCCGCCGTTATGATGTGCAGTGATGTTTATAAATGACCGTATAAATGTTTGTTTTGTATTAAAATGTTTGGTAAAATATGTTTGTGATTTCTGATTGTTTGTGAGGGCACCAAAGGAACTACTCATTAAATAGAATGTTGATCCGTCATCTGATATACAGTACTTTATATTGACCTTTTTAAAGTTTTGTTATTGTACTAAAATGTTTGGTAAAATATGTTTGGGATTTCTTATTGTTTGTGAGGGCACCAAAGGAAATTGTTATGAAATGGAATGTTGATCCGTCATCTGATATACAGTGCTTTATATTGACTTCTTTAAATGTTTGTTATTGTACTAAAATGTTTGGTGAAATATATTTGTGATTTGTAAATGTTTGTAAGGGAATCAAAGAAACTTTGTATTAAATAGAATGTCGATCCGTCGTCTGATATACAGTACTTTATATTAACTTCTTTAAATGTTTTTTATTGTACTAAAATGTTTGGTAAAATATATTTGTGATTTGTAAATGTTTGTGAGGGCACCAAAGGAACTTTCTATTAAATAGAATGTTGATCTGTCATCTGATATACAGTACTTTATATTGACTTCTGTAAATGTTTGTTATTGTACTAAAATGTTTGGTAAAATATGTATGTGATTTCCGATTATTTGTGAGGGCACCAAAGGAACTTGTTATGAAATAGAATGTCGATCCGTCATCTGATGTACGGTGCTTTATATTGACTTCTTCTTATGTTTGTTATTGTACTAAAATGTTTGGTAAAATATGTTTGTGATTTCTGATTGTTTGTGAGGGCACCAAAGGAACTTGTTATTAAATAGAATGTCAATCCGTCATCTGATATACAGTACTTTATATTGACTTGTTTAAATGTTTGTTATTGTACTAAAATGTTTGGTAAAATATATTTGTGATTTCTGATTGTTTGTGAGGGCACCAAAGGAACTTGCAATAAAATAGAATGTCGATCCCTCATCTTGTATACAGTACTTTATATTGACTTCTTTAAATGTTTGTTAGTGTACTAAATTGGGTGGTAAAATATGCGATGAGGTGGCGACTTGTGCAGGGTGTACCCCGCCTTCCGCTCGATTGTAGCTGAGATAGGCGCCAGCACCCCCCGCGACCCCAAAGGAAATAAGCGGTAGAAAATAGATGGATGGATGGTTGGTAAAATATGTTTGTGATTTCTGATTTTTTTTGAGGGCACCAAAGGAACTTGTTATGAAATAGAATGTCGATCGGTCATTTGATATACAGTACTTTATATTGACTTTTTTAAAGTTTTGTTATTGTACTAAAATGTTTAGTAAAATATGTTTGTGATTTCTTATTGTTTGTGAGGGCACCAAAGGAACTTGTTATGAAATAGAATGTCGATCCGTCATCTGATATACAGTGCTTCATATTGACTTTTTTAAATGTTTGTTATTGTACTAAAATGTTTAGTAAAATATGTTTGTGATTTCTTATTGTTTGTGAGGGCACCAAAGGAACTTGTTATGAAATAGAATGTCGATCCGTCATCTGATATACAGTGCTTCATATTGACTTATTTAAATGTTTGTTATTGTACTAAAATGTTTGGTAAAACATGTTTGTGATTTCTGATTGTTTGTGAGGGCACCAAAGGACCTTGTTATTGAATAGAATGTCTATCCGTCATCTGATATACACTACTTTATATTGCCTTCTTTAAATGTTTGTTATTGTACTAAAATGTTTGCTAAAATATGTTTGTGATTTTTGATTGTTTGTGAGGGCACCAAAGGAACTTGTTATTAAATAGAATATTGATCCGTCATCTGATATACAGTGCTTTATATTGACTTCTTTAAATGTTTGTTATTGTACTAAAATGTTTGGTAAAATATGTTTGTGATTTCTCATTGCTTGTGAGGGCACCAAAGGAACTTGTTATGAAATAGAATGTCGATCCGTCATCTGATATACAGTACTTTATATTGACTTCTTTAAATATTGGTTATTGTACTAAAATGTTTGGTAAAATGTGTTTGTGATTTCTGATTGTTTGTGAGGGCACCACTGGAACTTGTTATTAAATAAAATGTTGATCCGTCATCTGATATACAGTGCTTTATATTGATTTCTTTAATATTTGTTTTTCTACTAAAATGTTTGGTAAAATATGTTTGTGATTTCTGATTGTTTGTGAGGGCACCAAAGGAACTTGTTATGAAATACAATGTCGATCCGTCATCTGATATACAGTACTTTATATTAAATTCTTTAAATATTGGTTATTGTACTAAAATGTTTGGTAAAATGTGTTTGTGATTTCTGATTGTTTGTGAGGGCACCACTGGAACTTGTTATTAAATAAAATGTTGATCCGTCATCTGATATACAGTGCTTTATATTGATTTATTTAATATTTGTTTTTCTACTAAAATGTTTGGTAAAATATGTTTGTGATTTCTGAGTGTTTGTGAGGGCACCAAAGGAACTTGTTATTAAATAGAATGTTGATCCGTCATCTGATATACAGTGCTTTATATTGACTTCTTTAAATGTTTGTTTTTGTACTAAAATGTTGGGTAAAATATGTTTGTGATTTCTGATTGTTCGTGAGGGCACCAAAGGAAATTGTTATGAAATAGAATGTCGATCCGTCATCTGATATACAGTACTTTATATTGACCTTTTTAAAGTTTTGTTATTGTACTAAAATGTTTGGTAAAATATGTTTGTGATTTCTGATTGTTTGTGAGGGCACCAAAGGAACTTGTTATTAAATAGAATTTCGATCCGTCATCTGATATACAGTACTTTATATTGACTTATTTAAATGTTTGCTATTGTACTAAAATGTTTGGTAAAATATGTTTGTGATTTCTGATTGTTTGTGAGGGCACCAAAGGAACTTGCAATAAAATGTCGATCCCACATCTGATATACAGTACTTTATATTGACTTCTTTAAATGTTTGTTATTGTACTAAATTGGTAGGTAAAACATGTTTGTGATTTGTGATTGCTTGTGAGGGCACCCAAGGAACTTGTTATGAAATAGAATGTTGATCCCTCGTCTGATATACAGTACTTTATATTGACTTCTTTAAATGTTTGTTTTTGTACTAAAATGTTTGGTAAAATATGTTTGTGATTTCTTATTGGTTGTGAGGGCACCAAAGGAACTTGTTATTAAATAGAATGTCGATCCGTCTTCTGATATACAGTGCTTTATATTGACTTTTTTAAATGCTTGTTATTGTACTAAATTGGTTGGTAAAATATGTTTGTGATTTGTGATTGCTTGTGAGGGCACCAAAGGAACTTGTTATTAAATAGAATGTCGATCCCTCGTCTGATATACAGTACTTTATATTGACTTCTTTAAATGTTTTTTATTGTACTAAAATGTTTGGTAAAATATGTTTGTGATTTCTGATTGTTTGTGAGGGCACCAAAGGAACTTGTTATTAAATAGAATGTCGATCCCTCGTCTGATATACAGTGCTTTATATTGACTTCTTTAAATGCTTGTTATTGTACTAAAATGTTTGGTAAAATATGTTTGTGATTTCTGATTGTTTGTGAGGGCACCAAAGGAACTTGGTATTAAATAGAATGTTGATCCGTCATCTGATATACAGTGCTTTATATTGACTTCTTTAAATGTTTGTTTTTGTACTAAAATGTTGGGTAAAATATGTTTGTGATTTCTGATTGTTCGTGAGGGCACCAAAGGAACTTGTTATGAAATAGAATGTCGATCCGTCATCTGATATACAGTACTTTATATTGACTTCTTTAAATGTTTGTTTTTGTACTAAAATGTTTGGTAAAATATGTTTGTGATTTCTGATTGTTTGTGAGGGCACCAAAGGAACTTGTTATTAAATCCGTGAATCCAGATTTTCCTGTAAGTTGCAAAGGTGCATCTTTACGACCAAACCGAGAGAGTACAGTAATAATACTGAACGAGCAGAGTGATACGTGCATGTGGTAACGTTTACAGTAAACAACCCCAAAAGGACAAAGAGGAGGTGGAATGACGTCCGATGACAAATGTCTCATGGTTAGAAAATGTGTCAACGTTTTATAAATAAAATGGCCTGACACTCGCGGCACCATTATGGGATTTATAAGAGTTGGAAAGCATTACCGAGAGGAAGGGTGGCAAGCAAAACAAACATTTGTCATGTTGGACAAAACAAGGTTTGACACTTTTGTGGCACCGCGACTGGAACTGTTGACAGTTGGGAAGAGCAAGTGGGCCTGGCCAGCTTTTGTACCTGAGGGTCTGCCAGCAACACTGACAAGGATTACATATATCCCAAGGAATAAGGTCCAGTTTTCTTGCAAACTATATGTAAGACATATTGGTGCGAATCTGGATTAAAGTGCCAATTAAGTTTTTTTTTAGAACACACTGCAAAACTAATCACTATGGATTTTAGTGCAGATCTGGATATAAGGTGTAGTGGATTTTTGTGTTTAGGCTCTTACCCTGTATTTACTTACACACACACGTTAACAATACAAAAGATATATATATGTGTGTGTGTGTGTATATATATATATATATATATATATATATATATATATGTGTGTGTGTATTATATATATATATATATATATATATATATATATATATATATATATATATATATATATATATATATATATATATATATATATATATATATATATATATATATATGTAGGTGTGGGAAAAAATCACAAGACTACTTCATCTCTACAGATCTGTTTCATGAGGGGTTCCCTCAATCATCAGGAGATTATTTTTTTTTTTTCCATATACATATATATATATATATATATATATGGGGCAAAAAAGTATTTAGTCAGCCACCCATTTGTGCTTTAACTGTGACAGACAGAATGTGAAAAAAAAAATCCAGGAATTCACATTGTAGGAATTTTAAAGAATTTATTTGTAAATTATGGTGGAAAATAAGTATTTGGTCAACCATTCAAAGCTCTCACTGGTGGAAGGAGGTTTTGGCTCAAAATCTCACGATTCATTCTTTCCTTAACACGGATCAATCACCCTGTCCCCCTTAGCAGAAAAACAGCCCCAAAGCATGATGTTTCCACCCCC
>NC_084617.1:10287624-10307624 GCF_033978795.1 Nerophis ophidion | reverse complement strand
CATAATAAAAGTCAACTACAGGCTTCCCAAATGCTGTAATAAATTAAGCATGATGAGTTAACATTAAACAGTTTCAACGGAAACTGTTTAATGTTAAACTTTTTATATGTAGAAGGTTTTTTCATTTTATTTAACCAAAGCAACAACTTGAGGCAGTTTAATGTGGATTAACGTGGGCAGAATTATTATAGTGTTCCCAATGTTAAAAGGATAAAGCCATTGTTTACAAATTTGGTAAATAAATAACCCAAAAATGTATATTTTGTTGATTTCTTACTGAACCGAACCGTGACCTCTAAACCGAGGTACGTACCGAACCGAAATTTTTGTGTACCGTAACACTCCTAGCTCCAACAAAGGGATCAGCAGACTCCAGAAATAACCAAAATCTAAACAACACGGCGTGGCGCAGTGGGAGAGTGGCCGTGCGCAACCCGATGGTCCCTGGTTCAAATCCCACCTAGTACCAACCTCGTCACGTCCGTTGTGTCCTGAGCAAGACACTTCACCCTTGCTCCTGATGGGTGCTGGTTGGCGCCTTGCATGGCAGCTCCCTCCATCAGTGTGTGAATGTGTGTGTGAATGGGTAAATGTGGAAGTAGTGTCAAAGCGCTTTGAGTACCTTGAAGGTAGAAAAGCGCTATACAAGTACAACCCATTTATCATTTAACAAACGATTCGTGTAGCGGATCGCAACAACCGTGCAAGCGTTTTTGTTTCATGTTTATAGTTTGTCCCCTTTATGCTAGTCATTTGTTCATCATTAGTCAAATTTGTTCTCCGCCATTGTGCGCGCCATTTGTTTGCCTTTGTGTCGTTTGTTTGTGTTAGAGTATTAAATAAAATGTACTCACATTCACGTCTGGCTCGTGCCAACTATCCTTTGCATCGGAGAAACAAACTATCCCATAGTCCAAGTCATAGTCCAAGTGTGACAATTTAAATGTTTATTTATCTATCAAGGCTGCTCAAGACCGTCTCACATGCTATGCAGTTTTTGGCTTTCAAAAAAAAAAGCATACAATTGTGCAGGTGTCCGTAATGCAGTGGCTCTCCTCCACGGACAGGAAGTGGCGAGCAAGCCTTTGAAGGGAGAACAAAGCGCCGGTTCGACTCCCGATTTGTTGGAGCCGAGCTGAGAGGTCGCAGGCTTTGCTCAGAAGGCTTAGAATGGAATAAGAGCTCTGTGTTTGCTCAAGGCACCAGAGGACAGCGGGGGAGGAAGCGTTAATGACCTTTATGGGCAATAAACAAGACATACATCTTCCGCTTCCATGGACCCGACCGCAGCGGGGTGATTTAGTCCAAGAATCCTGTCGCCGGAAAAGGTCTCCGAGATGAAACGACAGACAAAAGTGTCCTGGAGCTGGACGGCCTTGCCTTTATCTGCTCTGTCCTAGGAAGTGGGCTGGTTCTGCTTTGTCTCGCCTGCTGACAACCTCCTGCAGGATGCACTCTCCACTGCCGCTATATTAGGAACACCTGCACTCGTCTACAAGATTCCACGCAGCGGGGGTCAAAGTGTCACCACCATTAACTGTACAAGCATTATGTCAAAAAGGTATGTCACCTTAAAGGGGAACATTATCACAATTTCAAAAGGGTTGAAAACAATAAAAATCAGTTCCCAGTGGCTTGTCGTATTTTTTACAATTTTTCATCACAGCGCCACCCGCGACCCCGTAAAGGACAAGCGGTAGTAAATGGATGGATGGATGGATCAAAATTTCCGAATATCCCTAAAAAAAGCTTTAAAGTGCTTGATTTTTGCCATTTCCCTGTGACGTCATACAGTGCTGCCAATGTAAACAAATAATGGGAATACCACAGCAAGATATAGCGACATTAGCTCGGATTCAAACTCGGATTTCAGCGACTTAAGCGATTCAACAGATTACGCATGTGTTGAAACAGATGGTTGGAGTATGAAAGTATTGAAGAAGAAACTGAAGCCATTGAGCGAATTCATAGCCATAGCATGGCCGAATAGCTGCGTTAGCATCGCCGGTAAAATGTGCGGACCAAACGATCAGGACTTTTGCATCTTTTGACACGGGAGCAACTTAAATCTGCCGATTGGTAAGTGTTTTTTTTCGCATTAAATGTGGGTGGAAGGAAACGTAATATAGTTGCAAATGCATCTGCAGGTTATCCATACATCTCTGTACCATGTCTGCTTTAGCACCGCCGGTAAATAGCATGTTAGCATTGATTAGCGTAGCATGTTAGCATCAATTAGCTGGCAGTCAACATCAATAAAACTCACCTTTGTGATTTCGTTGACTATCGTTGCAAATGCATTTGCAGGTTATCCATACATCTCTGTGCCATGTCTGCTTTAGCACCGCCGGTAAATAGCATGTTAGCATCGATTAGCGTAGCATGTTAGCATCGATTAGCGTAGCATGTTAGCATCGATTAGCCGGCAGTCAACATCAATAAAACTCACCATTGTGATTTCGTTGACTATCGTTGCAAATGCATCTACAGGTTATCCATACATCTCTGTGCTATGTTTGCTTTAGCACCGCCGGTAAATAGCATCGATTAGCGTAGCATGTTAGCATCAATTAGCTGGCTGTCAACATCAATAAAACTCACCTTTGTGATTTCGTTGACTATCGTTGCAAATGCATCTACAGGTTATCCATACATCTCTGTGCTATGTTTGCTTTAGCACCGCCGGTAAATAGCATCGATTAGCGTAGCATGTTAGCATCAATTAGCTGGCTGTCAACATCAATAAAACTCACCTTTGTGATTTCTATGACTATCGTTGCAAATGCATCTGCAGGTTATCCATACATCTCTGTGCTATGTTTGCTTTAGCACCGCCGGTAAATAGCATGTTAGCATCGATTAGCGTAGCATGTTAGCATCGATTAGGGTAGCATGTTAGCATCAATTAGCTGGCAGTCAACATCAATAAAACTCACCTTTGTGATTTCGTTGACTATTGTTGCAAATGCATTTGCAGGTTATCCATACATCGCTGTGCCATGTCTGCTTAAGCACCGCCGGTAAATAGCATGTTAGCATCGATTAGCGTAGCATATTAGCATCGATTAGCTGGCAGTCAATATCAACAAAACTCACCTTTGTGATTTCGTTGACTATCGTTGCAAATGCATTTGCAGGTTATCCATACATCTCTATACCATGTCTGCTTTAGCACCGCCGGTAAATAGCATGTTAGCATCGATTAGCGTAGCATGTTAGGATCGATTAGCTGGCAGTCAACATCAATATAACTCACCTTTGTGATTTCGTTGACTATCGTTGCAAATGCATTTGCAGGTTATCCATACATCTCTGTGCTATGTTTGCTTTAGCACCGCTGGTAAATAGCATGTTAGGATCGATTAGCGTAGCATGTTAGCATCAATTAGCTGGCAGTCAACATCAATATAACTCACCTTTGTGATTTCGTTGACTATCGTTGCAAATGCATTTGCTGGTTATCCATACATCTCTGTGCTATGTTTGCTTTAGCACCGCTGGTAAATAGCATGTTAGCATCGATTAGCGTAGCATGTTAGCATCAATTACCTGGCAGTCAACATCAATAAAACTCACTTTTGTGATTTCGTTGACTATCGTTGCAAATGCATTTGCAGGTTATCCATACATCTCTGTGCCATGTCTGCTTTAGCACCGCCGGTAAATAGCATGTTAGCATCGGTTAGCATAGCATGTTAGCATCAATTAGCTGGCAGTCAACATCAACAAAACTCACCTTTGTGATTTCGTTGACTATCGTTGCAAATGCATCTGCCGGTTTTCCATACATCTCTGTACCATGTCTGCTTTAGCACCGCCGGTAAATAGCATGTTAGCATCGATTATCGTAGCATGTTAGCATCAATTAGCTGGCAGTCAACATCAATAAAACTCACCTTTGTGATTTCGTTGACTATTGTTGCAAATGCATCTACAGGTTATCCATACATCTCTGTTCCATGTCTGCTTTAGCACCGCCGGTAAATAGCATGTTAGCATTGATTAGCTGGCAGTCAACATCAATAAAACTCACATTTGTGATTTCGTTGACTATTGTTGCAAATGCATCTACAGGTTATCCATACATCTCTGTGCCATGTCTGCTTTAGCACCGCCGGTAAATAGCATGTTAGCATCGATTAGCGTAGCATGTTAGCATCAATTAGCTGGCAGTCAACATCAATAAAACTCACCTTTGTGATTTCGTTGACTATCGTTGCAAATGCATTTGCAGGTTATCCATACATCTCTGTGCCATGTCTGCTTTAGCACCGCCGGTAAATAGCATGTTAGCATCGATTAGCGTAGCATGTTAGCATCGATTAGCGTAGCATGTTAGCATCGATTAGCCGGCAGTCAACATCAATAAAACTCACCATTGTGATTTCGTTGACTATCGTTGCAAATGCATCTACAGGTTATCCATACATCTCTGTGCTATGTTTGCTTTAGCACCGCCGGTAAATAGCATCGATTAGCGTAGCATGTTAGCATCAATTAGCTGGCTGTCAACATCAATAAAACTCACCTTTGTGATTTCGTTGACTATCGTTGCAAATGCATCTGCAGGTTATCCATACATCTCTGTGCTATGTTTGCTTTAGCACCGCCGGTAAATAGCATGTTAGCATCGATTAGCGTAGCATGTTAGCATCGATTAGGGTAGCATGTTAGCATCAATTAGCTGGCAGTCAATATCAACAAAACTCACCTTTGTGATTTCGTTGACTATCGTTGCAAATGCATTTGCAGGTTATCCATACATCTCTATACCATGTCTGCTTTAGCACCGCCGGTAAATAGCATGTTAGCATCGATTAGCGTAGCATGTTAGGATCGATTAGCTGGCAGTCAACATCAATATAACTCACCTTTGTGATTTCGTTGACTATCGTTGCAAATGCATTTGCAGGTTATCCATACATCTCTGTGCTATGTTTGCTTTAGCACCGCTGGTAAATAGCATGTTAGGATCGATTAGCGTAGCATGTTAGCATCAATTAGCTGGCAGTCAACATCAATATAACTCACCTTTGTGATTTCGTTGACTATCGTTGCAAATGCATTTGCAGGTTATCCATACATCTCTGTGCTATGTTTGCTTTAGCACCGCTGGTAAATAGCATGTTAGCATCGATTAGCGTAGCATGTTAGCATCAATTACCTGGCAGTCAACATCAATAAAACTCACTTTTGTGATTTCGTTGACTATCGTTGCAAATGCATTTGCAGGTTATCCATACATCTCTGTGCCATGTCTGCTTTAGCACCGCCGGTAAATAGCATGTTAGCATCGGTTAGCATAGCATGTTAGCATCAATTAGCTGGCAGTCAACATCAACAAAACTCACCTTTGTGATTTCGTTGACTATCGTTGCAAATGCATTTGCAGGTTATCCATACATCTCTGTGCCATGTCTGCTTTAGCACCGCCGGTAAATAGCATGTTAGCATCGGTTAGCATAGCATGTTAGCATCAATTAGCTGGCAGTCAACATCAACAAAACTCACCTTTGTGATTTCGTTGACTATCGTTGCAAATGCATCTGCCGGTTTTCCATACATCTCTGTACCATGTCTGCTTTAGCACCGCCGGTAAATAGCATGTTAGCATCGATTATCGTAGCATGTTAGCATCAATTAGCTGGCAGTCAACATCAATAAAACTCACCTTTGTGATTTCGTTGACTATTGTTGCAAATGCATCTACAGGTTATCCATACATCTCTGTTCCATGTCTGCTTTAGCACCGCCGGTAAATAGCATGTTAGCATTGATTAGCTGGCAGTCAACATCAATAAAACTCACATTTGTGATTTCGTTGACTATTGTTGCAAATGCATCTACAGGTTATCCATACATCTCTGTGCCATGTCTGCTTTAGCACCGCTGGTAAGTAGCATGTTAGCATCGATTAGCGTAGCATGTTAGCATCAATTAGCTGGCAGTCAACATCAATAAAACTCACATTTGTGATTTCGTTGACTATTGTTGCAAATGCATCTACAGGTTATCCATACATCTCTGTGCCATGTCTGCTTTAGCACCGCCGGTAAGTAGCATGTTAGCATCGATTAGCGTAGCATGTTAGCATCAATTAGCTGGCAGTCAACATCAATAAAACTCACCTTTGTGATTTCGTTGACTATTGTTGCAAATGCATCTACAGGTTATCCATACATCTCTGTTCCATGTCTGCTTTAGCACCGCCGGTAAATAGCATGTTAGCATTGATTAGCTGGCAGTCAACATCAATAAAACTCACATTTGTGATTTCGTTGACTATTGTTGCAAATGCATCTACAGGTTATCCATACATCTCTGTGCCATGTCTGCTTTAGCACCGCTGGTAAGTAGCATGTTAGCATCGATTAGCGTAGCATGTTAGCATCAATTAGCTGGCAGTCAACATCAATAAAACTCACATTTGTGATTTCGTTGACTATTGTTGCAAATGCATCTACAGGTTATCCATACATCTCTGTGCCATGTCTGCTTTAGCACCGCCGGTAAGTAGCATGTTAGCATCGATTAGCGTAGCATGTTAGCATCAATTAGCTGGCAGTCAACATCAATAAAACTCACCTTTGTGATTTCGTTGACTATTGTTGCAAATGCATCTACAGGTTATCCATACATCTCTGTTCCATGTCTGCTTTAGCACCGCCGGTAAATAGCATGTTAGCATTGATTAGCTGGCAGTCAACATCAATAAAACTCACATTTGTGATTTCGTTGACTATTGTTGCAAATGCATCTACAGGTTATCCATACATCTCTGTGCCATGTCTGCTTTAGCACCGCTGGTAAGTAGCATGTTAGCATCGATTAGCGTAGCATGTTAGCATCAATTAGCTGGCAGTCAACATCAATAAAACTCACATTTGTGATTTCGTTGACTATTGTTGCAAATGCATCTACAGGTTATCCATACATCTCTGTGCCATGTCTGCTTTAGCACCGCCGGTAAGTAGCATGTTAGCATCGATTAGCGTAGCATGTTAGCATCAATTAGCTGGCAGTCAACATCAATAAAACTCACATTTGTGATTTCGTTGACTATTGTTGCAAATGCATCTACAGGTTATCCATACATCTCTGTGCTATGTCTGCTTTAGCACCGCCGGTAAAATATGGAGACACTTTGGCACATTCAATGAGGGTCTGGCGGCAGATTTCTTGCCACTTTCGCATCTTCGGGCCAGTGGTGCAACTTGAATCCCTCCCTGTTAGTGTTGTTACACCCTCCGACAACACACCGTCGAGGCATGATGTCCCCAAGGTTCCAAAAAATAGTCAAAAAAACGGAAAATAACAGAGCTGAGACCCGGTGTTTGTAATGTGTTGAAAATGAAAATGGCGGGTGTGTTACCTCGGCGACGTCACATTCTGACGTCATCGCCTCCAGCGCGATAAACAGAAAGGCGTTTAATTCGCCTAAATTCACCCATTTAGAGTTCGGAAATCGGTTAAAAAAATACATGGTCTTTTTTCTGCACCATCAAGGTATATATTGACGCTTACATAGGTCTGGTGATAATGTTCCCCTTTAACATTATTTCACAGTTCTGGTCCTTGAATTTACGTCTACAGGTGCAATCCCCCCCTTAAAATAGACACAGGAGTGATTTTAGGCTTGCATCTTATTTTGAAAAGCCCACTTTTACCTTATTTCCTTGAATTCCTCATATACAAACTCCGTTTCCATATGAGTTGGGAAATTGTGTTAGATGTAAATATAAACAGAATACAATGTTTTGCAAATCATTTTCAACCCATATTCAGTTGAATATGCTACAAAGACAACATATTTAATGTTAAAACTGATAAACATTTTTTTTTTGTGCAAATAATCATTAACTTTAGAATTGGATGCCAGCAACACGTGACAAAGCAGTTGGGAAAGGTGGCAATGAATACTAATAAAGTTGAGGAATGCTCATCAAACATTTATATGGAACATCCCACAGGTGTGCAGGCTAATTGGGAACAAGTGGGTGTCATGATTGGGTATAAAAACAGCTTCCATTAAATGCTAAGTAATTCACAAACAAGGATGGGGCGAGGGTCACCACTTTGTAAGCAAATTGTCGAACAGTTTTAGAACAACATTTCTCAACGAGCTGTTGCAAGAAATTTAGGGATTTGACCATATAGAGTCCGTAAAATCATCAAAAAGTTCAGAGAATCTGGAGGAATCACTGCACATAAGCGATGATTTTATGGACTTTTGATCCCTCAGGTGGTACTGCATCAAAAACCGACATCAGTGTGTAAAGGATATCACCACGTGGGCTCAGGAACCCTACATAAAACCACTGTCAGTAACTACAGTTGGTCGCTACATCTGTAAGTGCAAGTTAAAACTCGACTATGCAAAGCCAAACCCATTTAGCAACAATATCCTGGGCCCGAGCTCATCTAAAATGGACTGATGCAAAGTGGAAAGGTGTTCTGTGGTCTGACGATTCCACATTTCAAATTATATTTGGAAACAGAGGACGTGGTGTCCTCCAGAACAAAGAGGAAAATGACCATTCGGATTGTTATAGGCGCAAAGTTGAAAAGTCAGCATCTGTGATGGTATGGGGGTGCATTAGTGCCCAAGGCATGGGTAACTTACACATCTGTGAAGGCACCATTAATGCTGAAAGGTCCATACAGGTTTTGGAGCAACATATGTTGTCATCCAAGCAACGTTATCATGGACGCCCCTGCTTATTTCAGCAAGACAAGTGTTACAACAGCGTGGCTTCGTAAAAAAAGAGTGCAGGTACATTCCTGGCCCGCCTGCAGTCCAGACCTGTCTCCCATCAAAAATGTGTGGCGCATTATGAAGCGTAAAATCCGACAGCGGAGACCCCAGACTGTTGAACGACTGAAGCTCTACATAAAACAAGAATGGGAAAGAATTCCACTTTCAAAGCTTCAACAATTAGTTTCCTCAGTTCCCAAACGTTTATTGAGTGTTGTTAAAAGAAAAGGTGATGTAACACAGTGGTGAACATGCCCTTTCCCAACTACTTTGGCACATGTTGCAGCCATGAAATTCTAAGTTAATTGTTATTTGCAAAAAAAAATTAAGTTTTTGAGTTTGAACATCAAATATCTTGTCTCTGTCGTGCATTCAATTGAATATGGGTTGAAATTGATTTGCAAATCATTGTATTCCGTTTATATTTACATTCAACACAAATTCCCAACTCATATGGAAACGGGGTTTGTAGTATGCGCCTGCCTTGAATTACTGCCGGGTCAAACTCGCTTCGCAAAATAATTAACACATGCTTAATATCTACCGCCGGGTCAAACTCGTCACGTCACGAGTGACACTTCCCCTGCCATCATTTTCAAAATGGAGGAGGCTGATTTCAATTTGAAATCGCATAAAGGGAAGAAGATTAAGAGCTATTCAGTAGGATTTAAGGTCCAAGCTATATGCGAAAAAGAACAGTAAGCAGCTATGTTTTATTTGTATACCGTAGCTGCGTGTGTCAAATATGAGTCATTAAATGACTCCCGCCTCCTGGTGGTAGAGGGCGCTAGTAATCCTTCTTGCGACTACTCGGCTGCAGAAGGAGTGATGTGATATGTGCTGGGAACAAATATGACGCGGGGGCGTGCACAACGGACCTTTTAGGATGTAACACCACTACTCCTATGCTGGCTATGTGAACAACCGGGCTGAAATAAAGCATGTTCCAGTCCTAAATACCCAGTGTATTATTTACACAATAACACTTCATGGTGGCAGTGGTGGGATAAAGAGATCACTCACGGAGCAGAACGGGAGGGGGAGTTGTCTGAGGATAAATGTTGTCGTCGCCCGCACTACACGTGAGGAGCCGAGCTAACTGATAGCAGTTTTCTAAACTGGACCTTCAATCGAAGCAGGAAGTAATAAAGGACGATCTCCATCGAGACAGAGAGACTTTTAAACCTGAAGAAAGATAGGGAAGACTTTTATAAACAGGTTATTGTCACGGCGCAGATTCGAACCCGCTTTCCTCCTGCATCTGATTGTCACAGTTCCTCCTCTGGCTGCTCTCTCGGACACACAGCGACAAGCCTGCACCTGATCGCCAATCTCCTCACCTGGAACTGATGAGGGTGGGCTGGATAAAGGTCGAGTGGACCCAAGGATCGGCGAGTACTTAGTTACCTCTCCGTGTACCGTAAGCCTGATGTTCGCTCACTGTGGGGCAGGGTCTTCCCCTTCGAGATCGTCTTTTGTGTTCCCCCTGTTCTTTTGGGCTACCTTCCTCGATTCCCGACCCCCGCCTGAACAAGGATCTAGCCTCTCCTCTCCTGCCCTGGATGTTCAACTGCCTGCCCCTCGGACTGCCTTGTTCCTTCACTCTCTCCAACACTTAGTAACACACATTTCAGTTAATTTACACACTTAGTCTTACACCATACACTTTTGAGTTTTTGTCACACTTCATTTCCTTGGTTTAATCATTAGTATTGTTTAGTATTCTTATTATATATATATATATTGACCATCTATATAATAAATTGTAAATGCTTCCCCCTGGTGTCCGTTTTCCATCACATCCTAGTAGTTAAACATAACAGTTATCGATGCTTTTGATCAGAAGGAGCTAGCATGGACTTCATTTATAAGTAAAGGTAAGACCATAATAACGTTTTTTTTTAAATTAAATGTGCTTTTCATGATGGTATCCTTACATCACACTCAAATTTTTACTGCAAGCCTTTGGTAAGTGCCGGAGTGAGAAGATGTTTTGAAATAATTAGCGCATGCTTACCTTTACCGCATGCCTTTGGTAAGCGCTAGGGTGAGAAGAGGTTTTAAAGTAATTAGCGCCCCGGTGGCAATTCAAGGAACTACGGTAGCCCCAAAATGTGATGATGTCACCGACAGAAGACTGGAGGCAATTTCATCCCGAATCATGATATTTTGGTATTAGAAAAACAAAGAAATGACAGATTTTGACGGAGTTACTATCCTGAACCTCTGGTATCGTTGGAAGCCGGCGTGCTTTTAGGATGGTTCTGAATATCTGAACCCGTGAGTTTTAGGGGAAACTGTACAAAATGAGCTATAGTAGGAATACACCATTTGTATTCCTGCTGTAGGAGCACTTGGATCCAAAGGAGAGGAGCTACGTTTAGATACCAGTTTCACGCATTAATAACACAAAATGTGGACTGTTACCTTCATAGTTTGCTATCAGTTATTATTTTCAACTGCATTTATTAATACGATAAATACACAGGGCGCATGAGGTTTACATGTGTTGGGAATAGTCCATATGTAGTCCACATGTACTGCCATGGCAAAAAAAAAATAAAAACGTTGTGGTTGTCAGATCTGGCTGAAAACAACACAACCCTCCGCCACCGAGATTTATCTTTCTACACCCTTGTGGTGCACCAAATGGTTACCAGCGTGGACCAGCAGCTATTTGCAGCCGCGAGACCGCAGAGCGGCACCACATGTTTCACTGCGGCACAAGGGAACAGGTTTGAACAGCCTGCTCATCAAGTCCTTATTTTTGGGGGTTGTGTGGGTGTGAGGGAGGTTAAACGCGTCTATCATAGGTGTCCTCGGGGGTGTTATCAGACCAACGTGGTCCTGTTTCCACAGCGTCAAGGCCGTTCGAAGGAGTCAGATCGTAGATTAGGATGTTTGTTTTCCGCGAGCAGACCAAAACAATGACTTGTCTGTTCTACTCGTCCATGCGGGGTGCTCTCCTATTCGATTCTCCTTTTCAGTCAATTTCGTCGAGAGTCCAGCTGATCGTATCCATGCCTGATGTTTAGATTTGAGGACAGGGCAAAGAAAGAGCCTTCAAAAAAAGTTCAGACAAGACAAATGGAGCAAGCTGGGAGAAGAGGGAGCAGGGGCAAGATAGAAAAGTGCCAAGGCGGGGCAGCACATCAGGGGTCGGCAACCTAAAATGTTGAAAGAGCCATATTTGACCAAAAATACAAAAACAAATATGTCTGAAGCCGCAAAAAAAAAATAAAAGCTATTTTACATACAGATAGTGTGTCATGAGATATAAACTGAATTAAGAGGACTTAAAGAAAACTAAATGAGCTCAAATATAGCTCCAAAAGAGGCATAATGATGCAATATATACATATAGCTAGCCTCATTAGCATGTTAGCATCGATTAGCTTGCAAATAAGTCTGATTAGCACTCCACACAAGTCAATAACATCAACAAAACTCACATTTTGTGCATTCACGCACAGTATGAAGCATTTGGTGGACAAAATGAGACGGAAAAAGAAGTGGCATAAAACACGTCTTAGAAAGTCGGAGAAAGTCATACATGTACACAAACTACGGTGAGTTCAAGGACAGCCAAAATTAGTAGGACAAAACGGCGCTCGCCGTATACTCGAATCAGCGAAGCATTTTTGATACAAACAGTGTGCTTTATAGCAATTCGGGAGGTTTGTGTCCTCCTACAGAAACCATATTAAAACCAAAAATATATTTGTAATATTTTTTTCCTCTCATCTTTTTCCATTTTTCATACATTTTTGAAAAAATTCCAGAGAGCCACTACGGCGGCGCTAAACGAGCCGCAGGTTGTGCCGACTCCCGGACTAGATGAAAATTCGCCAGTGATACTTCAACTTGCTTTATCAATAATATATTTATTTAAATAAAGCATTTTTGTTTCTCCTCTGTTGACAGCAGTGTTGGCGCTAGGAATTTTCAAAACGGGGTCCCACGGACCCCATCAAGTCATAAAAATGGGGTCTCACCGTAAATTTTCGGGGTTCCACTGTTTTGTAAGCGTTTTGAACACAAATGTGTTTTGGAAAAAAGTTGTCATAAACGTCACTGTGACAGTCGCTCGCTGCCATGCGGGTTCCATGGACCACTCAGGAAGGACATGCTTTAGCAGGTTTGGCTATTACTTTTTCAAATAAACCTCGTCTGCGGTCGGGTTGCTTTTCAGCTCCTCCTCCTTCTGCTCCCTCTTCAGGCCCACGTCGTCGTCGTTTGCAGCTTGCTCTCTGTCGCTTTTGCTCCTCGGTCGCTGCTGCGGGCTCTCCTCCTCCTTCTGCCGCGATTTCTCCTCCTTCTCCCCTTTGATACATCTGAGGAGAAATGATTGTGTCCAGGTGCGCGACCCACGCACCTGATCTCGTTTGCGGGGTCGCTCCCTGCAAGCCCCCCCTCGCCACTCGCACAAACTCTCCGCCTCCTCCCCGCCATCCCGGGCTGGGCTCCAGCGTGCCCTGCCGCTCTGTCGGACCGTCGGCTCCGCCTCTCCACAGTCACTTATTCATTAAAAGAAATAATAAAAAAATAAAGACAACAAATTTGTATGCAATTTCTAAATGTCCATCCATCTATCCATCCATTTATCCATTTTATTCCGCTTATCCGAGATTTGGGTCGCGGGGGCAGCAGCCTAAGCAGGGAATTTTTGTATTCAGTTATAAACATTCATTCACTTTCTTCTTTCCTTCATGGATCTAAACTTTACCACTGCTGGAAGTTTTCCTATGTTTTTTATTTAATAAGTTGTAGGTGTATTTATTTCAGTATAAAAGTGTAAAAGTGGTTTTGCTTGGGTCATGAAATGATGACAATGTTGTGCCGGGGCATACATACATTTTATATTTAACACATAAATCTCAGGAGTCTACATCAACTTCAGATCGATTCCTCATTTCAAAATGTTTTAGATTTGATGTTTTTGTTTGTTTGTTTGTTTTTGCCCTTTTTTGTTAAAAAAAACTGTTTTTTTATGGCAAACACGATAAATATGCAGAAATTTTCCACCAAAAATATTTTTCAAAGTGGAATATTTGACGTAGCGGGGGTGCATGACGTAGCATCCCAGAATAGTTAGTGCTGCAAGGGGTTGTGGGTATTTGTTATGTTGTGTTTATGTTGCGTTACGGTGCGGATGTTCTCCCAAAATGTGTTTGTCATTCTTGTTTGGTGTGGGTGCATGTTTGTAACAGTGTTAAAGTTGTTTCTACGGCCACCCTCAGTGTGACCTGTATGGCTGTTGACCAAGTATGCCTTGACAACCAATCCACTATCTCGCTCTCATTGCCCCTCCCTCACTAATTCTGCTGCGTGCGCACACCTTCACAATTTGTTTAGGTTTTTTTTTTTCAACCCTGTACTCACATTGAAAATACACGCAACCCTGACACAAAACGCCGGACATTTGAGGCATTTAAGACACCCCTCCCGGACAGCCCGGACATGCCCGTAAAAGAGTCAGTGTAAACATACTGCGACAGACTCTTGCCGTCGTGCGGGTTCCATGGACCACCAAGGAAGGACATTCTGTTGCAGGTTTGACTCTTGTTTATTTTTTCAAATAAAGAAAGTCTTTTGTTCCGTCGTCTCTTCCCCTGCTCGGTCCTCCGTCTCGCTCTTCAGCCGCCCCCGTCGTCGTCGTCCGTGTCTTGCTCTCTGTTGCTCCTCATCCACTGCTGTAGGCTCTCCAACTCCTTCTGCCTTCATCTCTCTTCCTTCTCCCCTTTTATACATTGAGAGGAGATACATTTATTGTGTCCAGGTGCCCGATCCATGCACCTGACCTCGCCGGCGGCGTCGCTCCTAGCAGGCCCCGCCTCGCTGCTCGCTCGTATTCTCCGCCTCCTTGCCGCCATCTTCACAATGCCATTTATCATTTAGCACACCTTTGCATGCAAAAAACAAAAACTGTCAGTTTGTGCAGCGTCAGCACGTGCGTAAAAGTGGGCCTCCCACTCGTCATCGCCCCCTTTTCTGGGCCCCCAGCCCAACCAAAGCCCTTCTACGTCCTATTGTTCTTGTGTGTTTTGTTTTGGTTTCTCTTATCAGCCTAACATGCTCCATCCTTTGCTTTGTTATCAACATTTCAATGCATCTCCGCCTTGAAAGGAGATGAACACGAAAGCACTCGCACGCACGCACAGAACCATTCAACACTTGTTGGAATGCATTTGAAATATACTTCAGTACCCAGTTTTCCGCCCGAATGCAGCTGGGATAGGCTCCGGCCGCACAAAATAGATGGATGGGTGTCTGTAACTTTAATGCAAGTGAGCTTTTGTGTACTTTACGCAGTAACTCTGCACAAACGCAACATGTTTAATTTCGTATCTCCTTGTTTTACTTTTGTAGCTGTACGTAGAAGTGGCGCCGCTGAAGTGGCGGCTGGTTGTATCAAACCTGTGCTCTTTTAAAGTGTTTTATGTCCTTTGTGTTCTTGGATGTTTCCATCTTGTTTTTATGTATTTGTTTTACAACATTTTGGGGGAAATACGTAAAATAAAAAAATAAAAAACACAATGTAGGGTTGTAAAACATACCGGTATTAGTATACGATTGAATCATATTCGGTAATATACAGCCTCTCAAAAGTACCGGTCCGTCCACCCTCCAATTGTTCCACCGTCAAGTCGTGCAGTGGCTGGTTTTGAAGGGGTAATTGCCAACTTCCTGTTGATTTTTGCTGAAGGATGTCAATGAATGAAATGTAGGTCTAAGTAAGACCTACATAGAGGTTTTTGTTTCATGTCTTTACGACATTTTTACCGGAAGTTATAAGCAGTTTTGTCTGTGTTTTCTTCTGAGGAGCAGTTTTGTCTGTGTTTTATTCCTAGGGGGCGCTAGAGCGCAATTTTGAGTTTTGGTGTTTGTTTTTTTTTTATTAGATCACAACTTTTGCCAGTCCTGATGTGTGTGTCGAGTTTGGTGAGTTTTGAAGCATTTTAAGGGGGTCAAATTACAGCTCAAAGAGGCAAAAATGACATTTTTTTAGGAAACTTTTGTTTTGAAGGGGTGTTTGCCAATTCCTGTTTTTTATTTTTGCTGAAGGACGTTATTTTATGAAATGTAGGTCTAAGTCAGACCTACATATAGGTTTTTGTTTCATGTCTGTACGACAGTCCTAACGGAAGTTAAAAGCAGTTTTGTCTGTGTATTTTCCTAGGGCTCACTAGAACGCAAGTTTAAGTTTTGGGGTTTGTTTTTTATTAGATGGCAATTTTCACCAGTCCTGATGTGTGTGTAAAATTTGGTGAGTTTTGAAGCATTTTAAGGGGGTCAAATTACAGCTCAAAGACGCAAAATGACATTTTTTTAGGAAACTTTTGTTTTGAAGGGGTGTTTACCAATTCCTGTTTTTTTTTTTTTTGCTGAAGGACGTTATTTTATGAAATGTAGGTCTAAGTCAGACCTACATATAGGTTTTTGTTTCATGTCTGTACGACATTCCTAACGGAAGTTACAAGCAGTTTTGTCAGTTTTTTCCTAGGGGGCGCTAGAGCGCAATTTTGAGTTTTGGGCTTTGGTTCTTTATTAGATAGCAATTTTCACCAGTCCTGATGTGTGTATAAAATTTGGTGAGTTTTGAAGCATTTTAAGGGGGTCAAATTACAGCTCAAAGAGGCAAAAATGACATTTTTTGGGTAACTTTTGTTTTGAAGGGGTGTTTGCCAACTTCCTGTTGATTTTTGCTGGAGGATGTCATTTTATGATATGTAGGTCTAAGTCAGACCTACATAGAGGTTTTTGTTTCATGTCTCTACGACATTTTTAATGGAAGTTACAAGCAGTTTTGTCTGTTTTTTCCTAGGGGGCGCTAGAGCACAATTTTGAGTTTTGGGGTTTCGTTTTTTCATTAGATCGCAATTTTTGCCAGTCCTGATGTGTGTGTAAAATTTGGTGAGTTTTGAAGCATTTTAAGGGGGTCAAATTACAGCTCAAAGAGGCAAAAATGAAATTTTTTGGGTACCTTTTATTTGAAGGGTGTTTGCCAACTTCCTGTTGATTTTTTCTGAAGGATCTAAATGAATGAAATGTAGGTCTAAGTCAGACCTACATAGAGGTTTTTGTTTCATGTCTCTACGACATTCTTAATGGAAGTTACAAGCAGTTTTGTCAGTTTTTTTCCTAGGGGGCGCTAGAGTGCAATTTTGAGTTTTGGGGTTTGGTTTTTTATTAGATGGCAATTTTTATCAGTCCTTATGCGTGTGTAAAATTTGGTGAGTTTTGAAGTATGTAAAGGGGGTCAAATTACAGCTCAAAGAGGCGGCGGTATAATAATAATAATAAATCCTTAGAAATACAATAGGGTCTAAATGAATGAAATGTAGGTCTAAGTCAGACCTACATAGAGGTTTTTGTTTCATGTCTCTACGACATTTATAATGGAAGTTACAAGCAGTTTTGTCGGTTTTTTTCCTAGGGGGCGCTAGAGTGCAATTTTGAGTTTTGGGGTTTGTTTTTTATTAGATGGCAATTTTCATCAGTCCTGATGTGTGTGTAAAATTTGGTGAGTTTTGAAGCATGTAAAGGGGGTCAAATTACACCTCAAAGAGGCGGCGGTATAATAATAATAATAAAACCTTAGAAATACAATAGGGTCTTATGTCCCAAAGGGACATCCATCCATCCATTTCCTACCGCTCATTCCTTTTTGGGGTCGCGGGGGGGTGCTGGCGCCTATCTCAGCTACAATCGGGCGGAAGGCGGGGTACACCCTGGACAAGTCGCCACCTCATCGCAGGGCCATCGGTCCCTAATAAGTGATTATTACATTTTAACAGAAGTGTAGATAAAACATGTTAAAAGAGAAAGTAAGCAGATATTAACAGTAAATGAACAAGTAGACTAATAATGCATCTATTTTGTGCTGTTTGTCCCTCATATTTTTGACAAAAATAATTGATTGCATACATCAGCAGACTAAATTAGGAGCTTTTGCAACCCGTTTGCTTACTTATTACTAAAAGAGAAGTTTTCTAGTATATTCACTATATTATTTACGGACAAAATTGTCCTTTGGTTGCATTAAAAATGTATGTTTAATGCATCATAACATTTTTTTGCTGAAATAAAGCCAATAATAAACATTTTGTGGGCCGCTTTACTTAGAAAAAGTATGGAAATACATTTGGAAATGGGGACATGTTTATCCACGTTTTAGTAAGGTTTGGCTAAAATAAAAGAGGAGTTAGAAAAAACAGGCTTTACCAGTTTGTGGAAGAAAAGACTGAACAAATGAGGAGATTCTCCGGGCCTTGGTGGGATCAGATAAGGGTAAGTCCAGGCAGCAGGTATGGACTCCCACCAAGAACATTCCTCTTTCTTTCTTCCAGCTGCAGGTTCAAAAAATCATGTGGTGAGAGCGACAACATGCTACAAACCCCGTTTCCATATGAGTTGGGAAATTGTGTTTGATGTAAATATGTAAATTTCAACCCATATTCAGTTGAATATGCTACAAAGACAACATATTTGATGTTCAAACTGATAATCATTAACTTTAGAATTTGATGCCAACAACACGTGGCAAAGAAGTTGGCAAAGGTGGCAATAAATACTGATAAAGTTGAGGAATGCTCATCAAACACTTATTTGGAACATCCCACAGGTGTGCGGGCTAATTGGGAACAGGTGGGTGCCATGATTGAGTATAAAAACAGCTTCCCAGAAAATGCTCAGTCTTTCACAAGAAAGGATGGGGTGAGGTACACCCCTTTGTCCACAACTGTGTGAGCAAATAGTCAAACAGTTTAAGAACAACGTTTCTCAAAGTGCAATTGCAAGAAATTTAGGGATTTCAACATATATGGTCCATTACATCATCAAAAGGTTGAGAGAATCTGGAGAAATCCCCCCATGTAAGCGGCATGGCCGGAATCCAACATTGAATGACCGTGACCTTCGATCCCTCAGACGGCACTGTATCAAAAACCGACATCAATCTCTAAAGGATATCACCACATGGGCTCAGGAACACTTCAGAAAACCACTGTCACTAAATACAGTTCACCCCTACATCCGTAAGTGCAAGTTAAAGCTCTACTATGCAAAGCGAAAGCCATTTATCAACAACATCCAGAAACGCCGCCGGCTTCTCTGGGCCCCGAAATCATCTAAAATGGACTGATGCAAAGTGGAAAAGTGTTCTGTGGTCTGACGAGTCCACATTTCAAATTTTTTGTGGAAATATTCGAAGTCCTGTCATCCGGACCAAAGGAGAAGCGAACCATCCAGACTGTATCTATGTGTCAGGCTTGTCCCTGACAGTTTGGCTATGTTTTAGTTTTTCCTCTGCGTTTGTCTTTGTCTCCTGTCAGCGCTTTTTTATTTTGTCTTTATTTCCTGCTTGTTTTTCTGAGTGCTGTGTCCCCTTAGCTGCGGCTGACTGGCACCTGGCCACACCTGGTGTCAATCAGCCAGAAACTATTAAGATCTCCTCCAGTCAGGGCTGGATTATTGTCATTACGACTTGTGGTTCCTACCTGTCGTGTCGTTGTATGCTGTAAACTATTCCCTGGATCCGGACTCCGGTTCCTGCTTCCAGGTTTCTGGTTTGTGTTTTCCTTTTATTATTTTTGAACATTGGGGTTCGTCAACAACAAATCCTGACACTGTGATGGTATGGGGGTACATTAGTGCCCAAGGCATGGGTAACTTACATATTTGTGAAGGCACCATTAATGCTGAAAGGCACATACAGGTTTTGGAACAACATATGTTGGCATCTAAGCGCCGTCTTTTCATGAACGCCCCTGCTTATTTCAGCAAGACAAGTGTTACAAAGGCGTGGCTTCGTAAAAATAAGAGTGCGGGTACTTTTCTGGCCCGCCTGCAGTCCAGACCTGTCTCCCATCGAAAATGTGTGGTGCATTTTGAAGCGTAAAATACGACCCCGGACTGTTGAACGACTGAAGCTCTACATAAAACAAGAATGGGAAATAATTCCACTTTCAAAGCTTCAACAATTAGTTTCCTCAGTTCCCAAACGTTTATTGAGTGTTGTTAATAGTAAAGGTGATGTAACACAGTGGTGAACATACCCTTTCCCAACTACTTTGGCACATGTTGCAGCCATGAAATTCTTAGTTAATAAAGTTTATGAGTTTGAACATCAAATATCTTGTCTTTGTAAACATGCAAAACAAGCGAGGGCGAGTGAAAATTGTCTCGAAAGCCACCCAAAAAAAGTGTTGATCATCAATAAGACGAAGCACGCAGCTGACGCCGA
>NC_084617.1:10257624-10285124 GCF_033978795.1 Nerophis ophidion | reverse complement strand
CAGGGAAGCCCAGACTTTCCTCTCCCCAGCCACTTTGTCCAGCTCTTC
This sequence comes from Nerophis ophidion, assembly GCF_033978795.1. NCBI lineage: Eukaryota > Metazoa > Chordata > Actinopteri > Syngnathiformes > Syngnathidae > Nerophis > Nerophis ophidion. Next base: position 10,285,076 of record NC_084617.1, on the reverse strand, counting down.
CCGGGGGATCCCGAGGCGTTCCCAGGTCAGCGGGGAGACATAGTCTTCCCAACGTGTCCTGGGTCTTCCCCGTGGCTTCCAACCGGTCGGACGTGCCCTAAACACATCCCTAGGGAGGCGTTAAGATGGCATCCAGACCAGATGCCCGAACCACCTCATCTGGCTCCTCTCCATGTGAAGGAGCAGCGACTTTACTTTGAGTTCCTCCCGAATGACAGAACTTCTCACCCTATCTCTAAGGGAGAGACCCAAACTCATTTCGGCCGCTTGTACCCGTGATCTTGTCCTTTCCGTCGTAACCCAAAGCTCATGACCATAGGTAAGGGTGGGAACGTAGATCGACTGGTGAATTGAGAGCTTTGCCTTCCGGCTCAGCTCCTTCTTCACCACAACGGATCGATACAGCGTCCGCATTATCGTCCGTATTTCTGTCATGATCCGCTACTTAGGATCATGTCATGTTCTGGTTTAGTTCTGTTTTTGTATCACATCTGGTTAGTTTGTCTTCCTTAGTTCCTGGTGGCACTTCCCGTTTGTTGCGTTCCCTTAGCAAGGCATTTGTGTCACCTGCCTTCTGTTTGTCACGGGCACCTGCTTTTTGATTGTTCCCTGTATTTAAGCCTGCCCTTTTTGCTCCTTCGGTCTCGCAGTGTAATTTGCTTTTGATGCAACAGGTGACGTCACTATCCCACTTTGTTTACAACCTTTGAACTCCTTAGCTTCCACGCTATTCGTTTGTTTATGTCCCTAGCTCACATGCTAACATATTTTGTTCCTTCTAGCTCACATGCTAGTTCTGTTGGTTTTGTTGTTAGTGCCTCTGTGCAAGTGTTTTTATTCTTAGTCTGTTTATAGTGTAAAAAAAATCATCATTCTTGCCTTCACGCTGTGTCTTATCCGACTGCGCCATTGAGAGAACGCGACAGCAGCATCACAATTTCCTGTTTTTAGTTCCTGTCAGTGCTCTTATTTTGTCTGTTTCCCCCAAGCTGCGGCTGATTTGGACCTGGCCACACCTGGTGTCAATCAGCCTGACTCCTATTTGAACCTGTTTTGTCCTCCAGTCGAGGGCTTGATTATTGATTTGTTGATGTCACTCTTGTCGTTGCTACCTGTCTTGTCGATGTCGCTCCTCTCGTGTCGTGCCGTGTCTTGTATTTGCAGCGTAGCGGTAAGCCATATCCGTTAGATGTTTGTAGCTTACTGTTCTTTGTTCCCTGCTTCCAGTTTGTTTTGTACTACACGTTACGACTTTTGTTTTCCTGCTCACTAACCGCTGGCATCCATATTGAGCTCCTTTTATTTTCTAGCTCCCATGCTAGCTCCCTTAGTTTGTTATCCGCCTTGTGCGTGATTTTGGTTGTACCCCTTTGGTTTGTTCTTGTTCTATTATTTTAATTAAATCATGTGTTCCTGTTCAATGCATGCTTCCGTCTTTGCATCTTGGGGTTCATCACCTTAAATCTGACAGCTTCACTTTAATTGAAAATGTTACGATACATTAAACATAAAATACTTATCGCACTCGAAACATTTAAAAAAATTAAATTAAATTAAATTGAAAGGAGTTAAAACACTCAGCTTTTCTTAATGCACTTAAAGAACAATTTGCAATTTACAAATAGCCTGCCATAGAATTGGATTGGGTTGGAATAGAATAGAACTCTTTACTTACATTGTAATAAATGCTTTATAATTTATGGTGCTTTAAGACATCATTAAGACGTATCCAATTAGCATCGAGCTAATGGATTTTAATTTTAAAATGCATTTCTTTGGCGTTGGAATGTCACAAAGAAGTTATTATGTGTGTCATATAAATTATATTGACATATTTAATTTTTGTCCAAATTTTGTCAGGCTTGCCATTGACAGTTTATTTGTGTTTTAGTTTTTCCTCTGTGTGTTTAATATTTCCTGTTTTTAGTTCCTGTCAGCGCTCTTATTTTGTTAGTTTTTTCTGTCTTTCTCCCCGAGCGCTGTTTCACCTCAGCTGCGGCTGACTGGCACCTGGCCACACCTGGTGTCAATCAGCCCGATTCCTATTCGTACCTGCTTTTGTCCTCCAGTCAGTGCTGGATTATTGTCGATGTCACTTTTTGTCGCTCTTGTCGTATCTTTGCAGCGTAGCGGTAAGCTACATTTCGTTAAATGTTTGTAGCTTACTGTTTTTTTGTTCACTGCTTCCAAGTTGGTTTTCATATTACATGTACGACTTCTGTTTCCTGCTCGATACCTGCTAGCTTACACGCTAAGCATTTTTTTGTCACAAACAAGTTATTATGTGTGTCATATAAATTATATTGACATATTTAATTTCTGTCTAAGTTTTGTCAGGCTTGCCACTGACAGTTTATTTGTGTTTTAGTTTTTCCTCTGTGTGTTTAGTATTTCCTGTTTTTAGTTCCTGTCAGCGCTCTTATTTCGTTAGTTTTTTCTGTCTTTCTCCCTGAGCGCATTTTCACCTCAGCTGCGGCTGATTGGCACCTGGCCACACCTGGTGTCAATCAGCCCGATTCCTATTCGTACCTGCTTTTGTCCTCCAGTCAGTGCTGGATTATTGTCAATGTCACTTCTTGTCGCATCTTTGCAGCGTAGCGGTAAGCTATATTTCGTTAAATATTTGTAGCTTACTGTTTTTTTGTTCAATGCTTCCAAGTTGGTTTTCATATTACATGTACGACTTCTGTTTCCTGCTCGAAACCTGCTAGCTTCCACGCTAAGCCTTTTTTTTCACAAAGCAGTTATTATGTGTGTCATATAAATTATATTGACATATTTAATTTCTGTCCAAGTTTTGTCAGGCTTTCCACTGACAGTTTATTTGTGTTTGAGTTTTTCCTCTGTGTGTTTAGTATTTCCTGTTTTTAGTTCCTGTCAGCGCTCTTATTTTGTTATTTTTTTCTGTCTTTCTCCCTGAGCGCATTTTCACCTCAGCTGCGGCTGATTGGCACCTGGCCACACCTGGTGTCAATCAGCCCATTCCTATTTGTACCTGCTTTTGTCCTCCAGTCAGTGCTGGATTATTGTCGATGTCACTTCTTGTCGCATCTTTGCAGCGTAGCGGTAAGCTATATTTCGTTAGCTGTTTGTAGCTTACTGTTTTTTTTGTTCACTGCTTCCAAATTGGTTTTCATATTACATGTACGACTTCTGTTTCCTGCTCGAAACCTGCTAGCTTCCACGCTAAGCCTTTTTTGTCACAAAGAAGTTATTATGTGTGTCATATAAATTATATTGACATATTTAATTTCTGTCTAAGTTTTGTCAGGCTTGCCACTGACAGTTTATTTGTGTTTTAGTTTTTCCTCTGTGTGTTTAGTATTTCCTGTTTTTAGTTCCTGTCAGCGCGCTTATTTTGTTAGTTTTTGCTGTCTTTCTCCCCGAGCGCTGTTTCACCTCACCTGGTGTCAATCAGCCCGATTCCTATTTGTACCTGCTTTTGTCCTCCAGTCAGTGCTGGATTATTGTCGATGTCACTTCTTGTCGCTCTTGTTGTATCTTTGCAGCGTAGCGGTAAGCTATATTTCGTTAAATGTTTGTAGCTTACTGTTTTTTTGTTCACTATTTCCAATATTGTTTTCATATTACATGTAAAACTTCTGTTTCCTGCTCGAAACCTGCTAGCTTCCACACTAAGCCTTTTTTGTCACAAACAAGTTATTATGTGTGTCATATAAATTATATTGACATATTTAATTTCTGTCTAAGTTTTGTCAGGCTTGCCACTGACAGTTTATTTGTGTTTTAGTTTTTCCTCTGTGTGTTTAGTATTTCCTGTTTTTAGTTCCTGTCAGCGCTCTTATTTTGTTAGTTTTTTCTGTCTTTCTCCCCGAGCGCTGTTTCACCTCACCTGGTGTCAATCAGCCCTATCCTATTTGTACCTGCTTTTGTCCTCCAGTCAGTGCTGGATTATTGGTGCTGGAATATTGTCGATGTCACTTCTTGTCGCTCTTGTCGTATCTTTGCAGCGTAGCGGTAAGCTATATTTCGTTAGATGTTTGTAGCTTACTGTTTTTTTGTTCACTGCTTCCAAGTTGGTTTTCATATTACATGTACGACTTTTGTTTCCTGCTCGAAACCTGCTAGCTTCCACGCTAAGCCTTTTTTGTCACAAAGAAGTTATTATATGTGTCATATAAATTATATTGACATATTTAATTTCTGTCTAAGTTTTGTCAGGCTTGCCACTGACAGTTTATTTGTGTTTTAGTTTTTCCTCTGTGTGTTTAGTATTTCCTGTTTTTAGTTCCTGTCAGCGCTCTTATTTTGTTAGTTTTTTCTGTCTTTCTCCCCGAGCGCTGTTTCACCTCACCTGGTGTCAATCAGCCCTATCCTATTTGTACCTGCTTTTGTCCTCCAGTCAGTGCTGGATTATTGGTGCTGGAATATTGTCGATGTCACTTCTTGTCGCTCTTGTCGTATCTTTGCAGCGTAGCGGTAAGCTATATTTCGTTAGATGTTTGTAGCTTACTGTTTTTTTGTTCACTGCTTCCAAGTTGGTTTTCATATTACATGTACGACTTTTGTTTCCTGCTCGAAACCTGCTAGCTTCCACGCTAAGCCTTTTTTGTCACAAAGAAGTTATTATATGTGTCATATAAATTATATTGACATATTTAATTTCTGTCCAGGTTTTGTCAGGCTTGCCACTGACAGTTTATTTGTGTTTTAGTTTTTCCTCTGTGTGTTCAGTATTTCCTGTTTTTAGTTCCTGTCAGCGCGCTTATTTTGTTAGTTTTTGCTGTCTTTCTCCCCGAGCGCTGTTTCACCTCACCTGGTGTCAATCAGCCCGATCCTATTTGTACCTGCTTTTGTCCTCCAGTCAGTGCTGGATTATTGTCGATGTCACTTCTTGTCGCTCTTGTCGTATCTTTGCAGCGTAGCGGTAAGCTATATTTCGTTAAATGTTTGTAGCTTACTGTTTTTTTTGTTCACTGCTTCCAAGTTGGTTTTCATATTACATGTACGACTTCTGTTTCCTGCTCGAAACCTGCTAGCTTCCACGCTAAGCCTTTTTTTGTTTGTTATCCGCCCACGTGCACGCTTTTTGTTTGTACCCTTTGTTGGTTTTTGTCTTAGTATTTAAATTAAATCATGTTTTCTCACTCCACGCCTGCCTACTTTTCTGCATCTTGGGGTTGGTCACAAACTAACTCTGACATGTTTACAGTGTTTGATGTAAAAATTCTTAAAAAGGCCATCAACTGGAGTCTGATTGACATCCTGCTCAACTAACGAGAAGAAATGTCGTTACAGTTCCAAATTATTCATTATTAATTTATGCAAAAAAAAAAAAAAAAAATGTCAGGATAACATAAAAACGTGGCAACATCCCCTAAGTGGGACGAAACAGGCCCCGCCCACCACTGTTGGCTTTGCCACAGGGGGAGTCACATGACTTCGGTGCGGGGGTCATGGGAGTGAGACCGACGAGGACCACGACGTACCCACAGAGGCTCCATAGTGCTCCTTGTCCGCTTGAGACGCCCCACACCCGTACTGTAGAGCACCACCCACCCGGGGGGGTGGGGGGGGGGACGTCTCGCACAAAAATGTCCTCTCACATTCATTAAGGCACGCATGACAGAAAGCGCATTATTTTCCCTACAATGCACCGCTTAACTAGTCCATGAATGCATGGAACCAAAGAGAGGAGGGAGGTTGCCGGGGCACGAGAACTTTCATGTGAAGTCTCTGGAAAAGATCCAAGTGAAAGAAAAGAACAGTCCGGGGGGGGAAAGGTGGTACCAGCCTGTCTGGCCTAAGGACCAGAACCTGTTGTGACCAAAAAGGGCCGCAGGTTTCAGATTATCTGCGACAGCTCCAGGGTATATTTCTCTAAAGTGAGACCAGTGCCTTTTCTGTGCCTTCTAAATAGCAAAAGACTGCTAGCAAGAGGCGGTTCACGATGTAGTCGAGCCAAAGTCCCCTAAGGACACGTCCAAAAACCACCAACAGTACTACAAACCCTGTTTCAATATAATTTGGGGAATTGTGTTAGATGTAAATATAAATGGAATACAGTGATTTGAAAATAATTTTCAACCCATATTCAGTTGAATATGCCACAAAGACAACATATCTGATGTTCAAACCGATAAAAAAATTTTTTGTGTGCAAATAATCATTAACTTCAGAATTTGATGCCAGCAACACGTGACAAAGAAGTTGGGAACGGTGTCAATAAATGCTGATTAAGTTGAGGAATGCTCATCAAACGCTTATTTGGAACATCCCACAGGTGTGCAGGCTAATTGGGAACAGGTGGGTGTCATGATTGGGTATAAAAGCAGCTTCCGTGAAATGTTAAGTAATTCACAAACAAGGATGGGGTGAGGGTCACCAATTTGTAAGCAAATTGTCGAACAGTTTTAGAACAACTTTTTTCTCAACGAGCTATTGCAAGGAATTTAGGGATTTTACCATCCACGGTACGTAAAATCATCAAAATTTTCAGAGAATCTAGAGAAATAACTGCACTTAAGTGATGATATTACGGACTTTTGATCCCTCATGCGGTACTGCATCAAAAACCGACATCAGTGTGTAAAGGATATCACCACATGGACTCAGGAACACTTCATAAAACCACTGTCAGTAACTACAGTTAGTCGTTACATCTGTAAGTGCAAGTTAAAACTCTACTATGCAAAGCAAAAGCCATTTATCAACAACACCCAGAAACGCAGACAGCTTCGCTGGGCCCGAGCTGATCTAAGATGGATTGATGCAAAGTGGAAAAGTTTTCTGTGGTCTGACAAGTCCACATTTAAAATTATATTTGGAAACTGTGGACGTGGTATCATCCGGAACAAAGAGGAAAATAACCATTCGGATTGTTATCGACGCAAAGTTCAAAAGTCAGCATCTGTGATGGTATGGGGGTGCATTAGTGCCCAAGGCATGGGTAACTTACACATCTGTGAAGGCACCATTAATGCTGAATGGTCCATACAGGTTTTGGAGCAACATATGTTGTCATCCAAGCAACGTTATCATGGACGCCCCTGCTTATTTCAGCAAAACAATGCCAAGCCACGTGTTACAACAGTGTGGTTTCGTAGTAAAAGAGTGCGGGTACTTTCCTGGCCCGCCTGCAGTCCAGACATGTCTCCTGTTGAAAATGTGTGGCGCATTATGAAGCGTAAAATACGACAGCGGAGACCCCGGACTGTTGAACGACTGAAGCTCTACATAAAACAAGAATGGGAAAGAATTCCACTTTCAAAGTTCAACAATTAGTTTCCTCAGTTCCCAAACGTTTATTGAGTGTTGTTAAAAGAAATGGTGATGTAACACAGTGGTGAACATGCCCTTTCCCAACTACTTTGGCACGTGTTGCAGCCATGAAATTCTAAGTTAATTATTATTTGCAAAAAAAAAAAAAGTTTATGAGTTTGAACATCAAATATGTTGTCTTTGTAGTGCATTCAACTGAATATTGTCACAACTTGGCTTGGACATGGATTGTTTCTTCGATGCAGATTGAGAATCAACACGAGCGAGGCATGGACGTGAGTACATAGTTGTTTATTATGTAATATATACAAAACATCCATCCATCCATTTTCTACCGCTTATTCCCTTTTGGGGTCGCGTGGGGCGCTGGCGCCTATCTCAGCTACAATCGGGCGGAAGGCGGGGTACACCCTGGACAAGTCGCCACCTCATCGCAGGGCCAACACAGATAGACAGACAACATTCACACTCACATTCACACACTAGGGCCAATTTAGCGTTGCCAATCAACCTATCCCCAGGTGCATGTTTTTGGAAGTGGGAGGAAGCCGGAGTACCCGGAGGGAACCCACGCATTCACGGGGAGAACATGCAAACTCCACACAGAAAGATCCCGAGCCTGGATTTGAACCCAGGACTGCAGGACCTTCGTATTGTGAGGCAGACGCACTAACCCCTCTGCCACCGTGAAGCCCTTATATACAAAACAGGGAAAACAAAAACACTTGCTCAATGGCATGAAAGACAATTTAACTATAAACTTAAACAGCACAATGGCAAGACTAAAGACGTGAAACAAAAGAGTGCACTGTGGCGGCATAGCTCGGTTGGTAGAGCGGCCGTGCCAGCAACTTGAGGGTTGCAGGTTCGATTCCCGCGTCCGCCATCCTAGTCACTGCCGTTGTGTCCTTGGGCAAGACACTTTACCCACCTGCTCCCAGTGCCACCCACACTGGTTTAAATGTAACTTAGATATTGGGTGTCACTATGTAAAGCGCTTTGAGTCACTAGAGAAAAGCGCTATATAAATATAATTCACTTCACTTCACTGTGGCATAAATACAAAACTTACGTGGATCAAAATGAACAGCGTAGCAAGGCATGAAGCAGATTCTCCTATGTCCCACTCTCCCTTGTGGAGGGGGTCCGGTCCGATCCGGTGGCCATGTACTGCTTGCCTGTGTATCGGCTTGGGGACATCTCTGCGCTGCTGATCCGCCTCCGCTTGGGATGGTTTCCTGCTGGCTCCGCTGTGAACGGGACTCTCGCTGCTGTGTTGGATCCGCTTTGGACTGGACTCTCGCGGCTGTGTTGGATCCATTATGGATTGAACTTTCACAGTATCATGTTAGACCCGCTCGACATCCATTGCTTTCCTCCTCTCCAAGGTTCTCATAGTTATCATTGTCACCGACGTCCCACTGGGTGTGAGTTTTCCTTGCCCTTATGTGGGCCTACCGAGGATGTCGTAGTGGTTTGTGCAGCCCTTTGAGACACTAGTGATTTAGGGCTATATAAGTAAACATTGATTGATTGATTGATTGATAAACGCATGGGTAGCGTGTGTACGAGTGTGAAGATCCCAGAATGATGAACAGAAAGAAAATGACTTAAATACTGGCTGTGATAATCAGGAACAGGTGTGGGACTGAGGGCAGGGGCGTGACAAGGTGGGAACTAATGCGTTGGCATGGAAACAAACTAAACCAGGAAGTTGAAAACGCGACTGAATGTGCAAAAACTAAACATAGCATGACCAAAAACCAAAACATAACTTACAGGCGTGACAAATATGGGTTGAAAAGGATTTAGAAATCATTGTATTCCGTTTATATTTACATCTAACACAATTTTCCAACTCATATAGAAACGGGGTTTGTAATATAAAAAAAAAAAAAATCCAAGGTGTATATTTGTTTGACCCTTTACAGCAGGGGTGTCGAACTCAAATACAGAGTGGGCCAAAATTTTAAACTGAACAAAGCTGCGGGCCGAAGTTGAACAAATGAACCTTTTAATAGGGACCCAAACAAGTTTTGCAATGAATATTGAACAAGCAAGGCTTATATAGGGCAGCACGGTGGTACAGGGGTTAGTGCATGGGTGTCAAACTCTGGCCCGCCGTGTAATTTAATTTGGCCCTTGAGGCAATATCAGTTTAGCATTAGAGCTGGCCCGCCGGTGTTATACAGCGTCGGTGCCGCTGTAACACTGCATTCACCGCTAATACTCATACTTGCCAACCCTCCTAATGTTCCCGGTAGACTCCCGAAGTTCAGTGCCCCTCCCGAAAATCACCCGGGGCAAACATTCTCCCGAATTTCTACCGATTTCCACCTGGACAACTATATTGGGGGCGTGCCTTAAAGGTACTACTTTTAGGATCCTCTACAACCTGTCGTCACGTCCGCTTTTTCTCCATACAAACAGCGTGTCACATAATATTTGTGGCTTTTACACACACACACAAGTGAATGCAAGGCATACTTGGTCAACAGCCATACAGGTCACACTGAGGGTGGCCGTATAAACAACTTTTGCACTGTTACAAATATGCGCCACACTGTGAACCCACACCAAGCAAGAATGACAAACACATTTCGGGTGAACATCCGCACCGTAACACAACAGAACGATTACCCAGAACCCCTTGCAGCACTAACTCTTCCGGGAAACTTCCAGCAAACTGAGCAATAATTAACGTTTTATTCATGCATTTTCTCTTGCTACTTCAAGGCTTGAATGTTTGGTTCATTCATTATAGTTATTTTTTTTTAAATTTATTATTAGCCTGTGGAAATTTTTTTATATTTACCTCAGAAGATTGCAAATAGCAAAAAAGACATAACATTTTTATTTAAATTTTATTTGATTTGCCATTGATATTCTTTTAATTCTTATTATTATTATTATTTGAAACTGGATTTTGCATGTCACTAAAGTTATATAAGCCTTGCTTGTTCAATATTTAATGTAAAAAGGTTAATTTGTTCAACCTTGGCCCGCGGCTTTGTTCCGTTTAAAATTTTGGCCCACTCTGTATTTGAGTTTGACACCCCTGGGTTAGTGCATCTGCCTCACAACACGAAGGTCCTGAGTAATCCTGGGTTCAATCCCGGGCTCGGGATCTTTCTGTGTGGAGTTTGCATGTTCTCCCCGGGACTGCGTGGGTTCCCTCCGGGGACTCGGGCTTCCTCCCATGGAACAGGCAGAGCTTATATAACGTAATAGTGCAAAATCAACTTTCAAAAAACATCAGTGGTATATTAAATAACATTTTATTAAAACAATTATTTGCAGCCTTCTGAGGTAAATATCAACATTAACTTTTTCCACAGGCTAATACATTCAAAAATAAAATAAAAATGAGGTGGGCGGTGTTTGGTTATAGCAGGGGGTGCATATTGTAGCATTCCGGAAGAGTTAGTGCTGCAAGGGATTCTGGGTATTTTTTCTGTTGTGTTACGGTGCGGGTGCTCTCCCGGAATGTGTTTTGTCATTCTTGTTTGGTGTGGGTTCACAGTGTGGCGCATATTTGTCCATCCATCCATCATCTTCCGCTTATCCGAGGCCGGGTCGCGGGGGCAACAGCTTAAGCAGGGAAACCCAGACTTCCCTCTCCCCAGCCACTTCGTCTAGCTCTTCCCGGGGGATCCCGAGGCGTTCCCAGGCCAGCCGGGAGACATAGTCTTCCCAACGTGTCCTGGGTCTTCCCCGTGGCCTCCTACCGGTTGGACGTGCCCTAAACACCTCCCGAGGGAGGCGTTCGGGTGGCATCCTGACCAGATGCCCGAGCCACCTCATCTGGCTCCTCTCGATGTGAAGGAGCAGCGGATTTACTTTGAGTTCATCCCGGATGGCAGAGCTTCTCACCCTATCTCTAAGGGAAAGACCCAAACTCATTTCGGCCGCTTGTACCCGTGATCTTATCCTTTCGGTCATAACCCAAAGCTCATGACCATAGGTGAGGATGGGAACGTAGATCGACCGGTAAATTGAGAGCTTTGCCTTCCGGCTCAGCTCCTTCTTCACCACAACGGATCGGTACAACGTCCGCATTACTGAAGACGCCGCACCGATCCGCCTGTCGATCTCACGATCCACTCTTCCCTCACTCGTGAACAAGACTCCTAGGTACTTGAACTCCTCCACTTGGGGCAGGGTCTCCTCCCCAACCCGGAGATGACACTCCACCCTTTTCATATTTGTAACAATGTTAAAGTTTTTTTACACGGCCACCCTCAGTGTGACCTGTATGGCTGTTGATCAAGTACGTGTGTGTGAAAGCCGCATATATTATGTGACTTGGCCAATACGCTGTTTATATGGAGGAAAAGAGGAAGTGACGACATGTTGTAGAGGACAGTGCCTCGAAGACACGCTCCCGATATGGTTGTCCGGGTGGAAATCGGGAGAATGGTTGCCCAGGGAGATTTTCGGGAAGGGCACTAAACTTTGGGAGTTTCCTGGGAAAATCGGGAGGGCTTGCAAGTATGAGTATTAGTGGTGGAATGTGGTTTATTTGATATTGCCTCAAGGGCCAAATGATATGAAACGGCGGACCAAATTTGGGCCGGAGTTTGACACCCATGCTTTATAGACTTGCTCTGACCTCAAAAGGAACTTAAGCACTTGATGGGTGTCCATGGATACAGGTGTCCATGGATACAGGTGTCCACTTCAAAGCAGGCGCCGGGAAACTTCCCCACGGTCCGATGACCACTTGACCCCTGGAAGGAGTGGCGAGATAGGAAATGGCAATCGTGCAATCAATTAGCACAAAGGGGAGAAGGAGGCGGCCTATTTAGAGACCAAGGCGACCATGGTGGTCCCATTGTCCCTTTGAAGGATTCCCGCCTTTTGAAAAAAGGCCGACGCGGGATCAACAAGACGTCTGGTCAAAATGTCACGGCTAATGCCGCGTCGACCTCCGTGTAATTAGACTGTATCCACCTGGGCCATTTCGCAACATCACTTAGATCCATTTCTGACCCCGGGCTACTAGCAGGAAATTGTTCTAATGCTTTCAACCTTTTGTATTTTTCCTGGTTATTTTCTCTTATATTATTATTTTGTTCATGTATTGCAGGGGTCACCGATAAGGACCAGATGAGTAGCCCGCTGGCCTGTTCTAAAAATGATTCAAATAGCACCTGTGGAGAGGCGGAGGTGACGGTTTGACAGAGAGGCAGGACACGCTGTAGCCCGACCCAAAATGGCGGCGAGGAGGCGGGACGTGCCGGGAGTGACCTAATTGTACACGATTAACGTATCTCCTCTCGCTGTATAAAAGGGAAGGAGGAGAGAACGGGGCTGGTGATGGTGCGGAGCGAGAAAAAGCTATACAACGACGGAGACAAGAAGAGGCGGACTGAAGTACGTGCTGCTGAAAAGCAGACGGCGGAGCGAGCAGCAGAGGAGGACAGGAGACGCAGCAGAAGAGCGACCAGACCGCGGAAAAGCTTGTGTGGGAAAATAAAGCAAGTCAAACCTGCTCGAAGTCGTGTCCTTCCTTGGTGGTCCATGGAACCCGCAAGATGACGGCGTGAGGCCATCACAGCAGCACTTACCAGTGAGCTGCCTCTATTTTTTAAATATTTTTTATTTACTATTAAGCTGGTCTTGCTTTGCTCGACATTTTTAATTCTAAGAGAGACAAAACTCAAATAGAATTTGAAAATCCAAGAAAATATTTTAAAGACTTGGTCTTCACTTGTTTAAATAAAATCATTTATTTTTTTTACTTTGCTTCTTATAACTTTCAGAAAGACAACTTTAGAGAAAAAAATACAACCTTAAAAATGATTTTAGGATTTTAAACACATTTAACTTTTGACCTTTTAAAAATGCCTTCTTCCTCTTCTTTCCTGACAATTTAAATCATTTTTCAAGTATTTTTTTTTTTTTTATTGTAAGGAATAAAAAAATACATTTTAATTTAATTTTCATTTTAGCTTCTGTTTTTTCGACAAAGAATATTTGTGAAATATTTTTTCCAACTTATTATGATTAAAATTTTAAGAAAATTATTCTGGCAAATCTAAAAAAATCTGTAGACTTAAATTTAAATCTTATTTCAAAGTCTTTTGAATTTCTTTTAAAATTTTTGTTCTGGAAAATCTAATAGAAATAGTGATTTGTCTTTGTTAGAAATTTAGCTTGGTCCAATTTGTTATATATTCTAACAAAGTGCAGATTGGATTTTAACCTATTTAAAACATGCCATCAAAATTCTAAAATCAATCTTAATCAGGAAAAATTACTAATGATGTTCCATTAATATTTTTTCGAAATTTTTCAAAAAGATTCGAATTAGCTAGTTTTTCTCTTCATTTTTTTCGGTTGAATTTTGAATTTTAAAGAGTCGAAATTGAAGATAAACTATGTTTCAAAATTTAAATTTCATTTTTTTCGTGTTTTCTCCTCTTTTAAAATAGTTCAATTAAGTGTTTTTTCGATCATTTGTTCTCTACAAAAAAACCTTCCGTAAAAGGAAAAAAAAACAAAAAAACGACGGAATGACGGACAGAAATACACATTTTATATATATATATATATATATATATATATTTATATATATATATATATATATATATATGTACATATATATATATATATATATCAGGGGTCACCAACCTTTTTGAAAGTAGAGCTACTTCTTGGGTACTGATTAATGCGAAGGGCTACCAGTTTGATACACACTTAAATAAATTGCCAGAAATAGCCAATTTGCTCAATTTACCTTTAACTCTGTTATTAGTAATAATTAATTATATTTATCTTTGTGGAATCACTGATCATCTGAATGATTTCTCACAATAAATATATATTTTTGATTACATGTTTTAAATAGGTTAAAATCCAATCTGCACTTTATTAGAATATATAACAAATTGGACCAAGCTATATTTCTAACAAAGACAAACCATTATTTCTTCTAGATTTTCCAGAACAAAAATTTTAAAAGAAATTCAAAAGACTTTGAAATAAGACTTAAATTAATTCTACAGATTTTCTAGATTTGCCAGAATATATTTTTTTTAAATTGTAATCATAATAAGTTTGAAGAAATATTACACAAATATTCTTCGTCGAAAAAACAGAAGCTAAAATTAAATTAAAATGCATTTATTATTCTTTACAATCAAACAAATACATTTACTTGAACACTGATTTAAATTGTCAGGAAAGAAGAGGAAGGCATTTAAAAGGTAAGTGTGTTTAAAAATCCTAAAATCACTTTTAAGGTTGTATTTTTTCTCTAAAAATTGTCTTTCTGAATGTTATAAGAAGCAAAGTAAAAAAATAAATGCATTCATTTAAACAAGTGAAGACCAAGTCTTTAAAATAATTTCTTGGATATTCAAAATTTATTTGACTTGTGTCTCTCTTAGAATTAAAAATGTCGAGCAAAACGAGACCAGCTTGCTAGTAAATAAATACAATTTAAAAAATAGAGGCAGCTCACTGGTAAGTGCTGCTATTTGAGCTATTTTTAGAACAGGCCAGCGGGCGACTCATCTGGTCCTTACGGGCTACCTGGTGCCCGCGGGCACCGCGTTGGTGACCCCTGCTCTACTGTAACATGGAGAGAACGTTACCAACCTGTGGAGATGTTTCAGGGACAGGACCTCGTCGACTGCAAGCCCGGGCGGAGAGTTTCCTGGCGTCACGCCAAGCGCCGTCCCGTCAGCATTCCTCGGACGCAAAACTGTCCGGTCTTATCTGCGTTTACTTCTGGGACAAAGGAGCGGCTGTTCTGTCCTCGGCAGCCTCGGACTCATCCGTGTGGATGGAGGGGGTCACCATATTAGGAACACCTGCACCCTCTTTTATGCCATCCAACACGAGCGCTGTCTTTAAAAGCATCATGGATGACCTCACCACACACACACACACACTTGTATTTCTTACCTTCTGGGGACCTGGGAAAAAATGCCTACCTCTTTAGGACCACCCTTTATAAATATATAAAGATTTAATTTACAATATTAATAATACATACATACATACATATTATGCAAATGTAAAAAAGGTAGGCTTTTAGTTATTTTTTAAAAATTGTTTTTTAATCTTCATTATTTACTTTTAATTATTACAGTATGTGTCGATATACATATTTGTTTTTATTTGGTGTTGTTTCCTTGAGTCATATTGCAGTCTACACATATCTCTTATGTGTGACTGCCATCATATTGCAGTCTACACATATCTTTTATGTGTGACTGCCATCATATTGCAGTCTACACATATCTCTTATGTGTGACTGCCATCATATTGCAGTCTACACATATCTTTTATGTGTGACTGCCATCATATTGCAGTCTACACATATCTCTTATGTGTGACTGCCATCATAGTGCAGTCTACACGTATCTCTTATGTGTGATTGCCATCATATTGCAGTCTGCACATATCTCTTATGTATGATTCCCATCATATTGCAGTCTACACGTATCTCTTATGTGTGATTGCCATCATACTGCAGCTTGCATGTTTCTCTTATGTGTGACTGCCATCATATTGCAGCCTACACCTATCTCTTATGTGTGATTGCCATCATATTGCAGTTTGCACGTTTCTCTTATGTGTGATTGCCATCAAATTGCAGTCTACACGTATCTCTTATGTGTGACTGCCATCATAGTGCAGTCGACATGTATCTCTTATTTGTGACTGCCATCATATTGCAGTCTACACGTATCTCTTATGTGTGACTGCCATCATATTGCAGTCTACACGTATCTCTTGTGTGACTGCCATCATAGTGCAGTCCACATGTATCTCTTATGTGTGATTGCCATCATATTGCAGTCTACATGTATCTCTTATGTGTGACTGCCATCATATTGCAGTCTACACGTATCTCTTATGTGTGACTGCCATTATATTGCAGTCTACACGTATCTCTTATGTGTAACTGCTATCATAGTGCAGTCGACATGTATCTCTTATGTGTGACTGCCATCATATTGCAGTCTGCACGTATCTCTTATGTGTGATTGCCATCATATTGCAGTCTACACGTATCTCTTATGTGTGACTGCCATCTTCTGATCACACTTATCATATCACCACGTACCAAGTAAAATAGTTTCAAGGTCGGTAAGCACAACCAAAAGGATTCCGTACATTAGGTGCACCTGGTTATAAGGTGCACTGTCGAGTTCTGAGACAACGAAATGATTTTAAGTGCGCTTTGTAATCCGAAAAACGCATTTCAATTTCTTACACACACTTGTTATTTCATATGTTGCCCAGAGGGGGAGCACTTTTAAAACCGACACAATCAATTAAAAAAAAATCCCTCCTTTTTGGGACCACCCTAATTTTGATAGATTTCACCAGCAGGAGTGCAAATGAGACATTCTCTTTTAGATGCGATGGTTTCCTGCATTTATCACTAAAGGATAAATGTAACCTGCGGGATGGAATTCCTCTGCCATGGTCAAGTTTTTTTTTTTTTTGGAGTGGTCAGCTTGAAGCGTCCCTCTGTCTCTGACTATTGTAGTTTGCACAGTACAGTACATATTCCGTACAACTGACCACTAAATGGTGACACCCGAATAAGTTTTTCAACTCGTTTAAGTTGGGGTCCACGTTAATTAATTTACCTCGCCTCTGATTGGCCAGTAAGTATGTCAGGACTTTGACTTTTTTTCCGAGGTAAAGGAAAGTTGGCACGAGCAAGACGTGAATGTAAGTACATATTTTTTATTAACACTATAACTGCACAAAAAAAAAGCAAACAAAAGGCGCGCAGAATGGCGGTACAAAAACTTGGCTGTGAAAACAAAACTCGCACTAAGGCAAAACTATGAACATAAAACAAAAACTTGCACTGTGGTATTAATAACAAGAAAACTTACTTGGAACGGAACGAGAACGGGACATGGATCATTGGCATGGATTACAAGGTGCGTAGCAGATGATGGAGGGTGATGTTGCCAGCATGAACAACAGAAACAGACAGGCTTAAACAGTACTGTGGTGATTAGTGAAAACAGGTGTGAGACATGAGGACTAATGGGTAGTCATGGTGACAAAACAAACCAGGAAGTGCAAAAACAGGAACTGAGTGGCCAAAATACAAACAGAACATGACTAAAACAAAACATGATCACATAGACATGACACGGTAATGTTTTCGCCCTAACCTTAGCCAATTGTGACTCATCATACCAAAACCAAAACTTTATTGATTTTCTCCGTAATCATGGATTTTTTTTTTTTTGGCCTGAATTCGCAGTTAATTTTCTTTGATATAAGATACCGAGATACACGGGTCTAAAAGTAGCAAAGCTTCAGGAAAAGCTTCAAAAAGTAGTTAAGCTATTGGGAAATCGTCAATACTTGGATTACGAGGTGGTTTGTTTTCCCGAGGCAAAGGAAAGTTGGCACGGGCAAGACGTGAATGTAAGTACATATTTTTTATTAACACTGTAACTGCACAAAAAAAGGCAAACAAAAGGTGCGCAGAATGGCGGTACAAAAACTTGGCTGTGAAAACAAAACTCGCACTAAGGCAAAACTATGAACTTAAAACAAAAACTTGCACTGTGGTATAAATAAGGAGAAAACTTACTTGGAACGGAAGGAGAACGGGACATGGATCATTGGCATGGATTACAAGGTGCGTAGCAGATGATGGTGGGTGATGTTGCCAGCATGAACAACAGAAACAGACAGGCTTAAACAATACTGTGGTGATTAGTGAAAACAGGTGTGAGACATGAGGACTAATGGGTAGTCATGGTGACAAAACAAACCAGGAAGTGCAAAAACAGGAACTGAGTGGCCAAAAAACAAACAGAACATGACTAAAACAAAACATGATCACATAGACATGACACAGTAATGTTTTCACCCTAACCTTAGCCAATTGTGACTCATCATACAAACACCAAAACTTTATTGATTTTCTCCGTAATTATGGATTTTCTCACTCATCCAGGTCATTGGATTTCTGTTTTTTTTTTTTTTTTGCCTGAATTCGCAGTTAATTTTCTTTGATGTAAGACACCGAGATACACGGGTCTAAAAGTAGCAAAGCTACAGGAAAAGCTTCAAAAAGTAGTTAAGCTATTGGGAAATCGTCAATACTTGGATTATGAGGTGGTTTGTTTTTCCGAGGCAAAGGAAAGTTGGCACGAGCAAGACGTGAATGTAAGTACATATTTATTTCTTAAACTAACAAACTACAAAAAGGAAGCAAACAAAAGGCGCGCACAAGGGCGGAAGTACAAAACTTGGCTATCCAACAAAAACTACCACTATGGCATGACTATAAACAAAACTCAATAACTGTGACATAAAAAGAACCAAAAAACTTACGTGGCATGGGAAGGAGGGAAACTATGGACAGGGTGGTTGACAGGCATGGCATGAAGGGAGTTGAGGTAAAGTCGCCAGGCTGACCACCTGGCAAGTGCAGGTTTAAATCAGGGGTCGGGAACCTTTTTGGCTGAGAGAGCCAAGAAGCCATATATTTTAAAATGTATTTCCCTAAGAGCCATATAATGTTTTTTTTAACACTGAACACAACTAAAAATGTGCATATTTAAGTAAGACCAACATTTCCAGAATATAATAGGTCTCTTATTCTTTGTAATAATTTTTTTTTTCTGAAGCTAACTGTGGAGGGGGCGTGGCCTGTGAGCCTGCAGCAAAGCGGGATGTTGCCAGGACCGGCCTCGAAATCAGCGACAGGTGCGTAGATCGCCCACCTGGGCCTTTTTATCCAATCACCTGTCGCTCTCTTATAAGCAGCAGCCAGGAGGAGAGACAGGGTTGGGGCTGGAGCCAGAGCGCAAGTGAGGACGAAAGAGAAAAAGACAATTGCTGAAAAGCAACTGAGAGACTAATTGAAAAAAACAACAACAATATTTTACCCTAAAACAGGCTCTCATGTCGGTGCTTGGTGGTCGGAAGAACCCCCAGGAGGGCAAGCCCAACACTAACCAATAATAAATAAATTACTTCTTACCATTAACGCAACTTCTTGAACATAAAAATGCATGAGAATGTTTTATATTTTGAATGTTATTTTTAACACTATGATTACAAGTGGAATTATTCATTACTTATCATGTCAAGCAATGTCAGCTCAGATTTATCCGAGAGCCGGATGCAGTCATCAAGAGCCATAGGTTCCCTACTCCTGGTTTAAATAATGGACGTGAATAGTGCAGACAGGTGTGAGACATGAAGACAGGGGCGTGACATGAGGACAGGGTGAAAATGAATGAGTTGCTATGGTAACAAAACAAACCAGGAAGTGCGAAAACAGGAACTGATTGTCCAAAAAACAAAACTGAACATGACCTGCATTAGTCCTAAAAAGCCTATGTCAGCTTTGTGCTTGGTATTTTTTATCCATGTTTTTATGTGTTATTATGAACTTGCAATAAATTAGTTTTTTGCTTACAATTTTGTTGTACAATGTGCATTGGCAATAAATATATATTCTACTCTATTCTATGAAATATTGTAAAACAAAAATTAATTAATAAAGTGTTTGCAGATAAGTGTACAGAGAGCTTGCTAACGAGGACACCTGCTGGTTGATACTGGAAAATCCCAAATAATTCAACTTAAAGCCTCCAAAATTTTGACATTTGTTTGTTGTTTATATGCATTTTTTTTTTTTTTCAGGTCGACCTGGTTTGCACTTGTTGAGAGAGAGAGAGAAAGGTTATTTTCAATCAAGTCATGCAGCAAGTTAACCACTTTTAATGTCACAAGTTTTATTTTTCAACATAAAGCTCGCCTTAAAGCAGGGGTCGGGAACTTTTTTAGCTGAGAGAGCCAAGAAGCCAAATATTTAAAAATGTATTTCCGTAAGAGCCATATCATTTTTTTTGTTCAACACTGAACACAACTAAACGCGTGCATTTTTAAGTAAAACCAACATTACTACAGTAAAATAGTTCTCGTATTCTTTGTAATAACATTGATATTCTGAAGCTAACTGTGGAGGGGGCGTGGCCTGCGGGCTTGCAGCGAAGTAGGGTGTGCCAGGACCGGCCTCGAAATCAGCGACAGGTGTGTAGAAGGCCCATCTAATCACCTGTCGCTCTGTTATTAGCAGCAGCCGGGAGGAGAGACAGGGTTGGAGCTGGAGCCAGAGCGCGAGCGAGAAGGAAAGAGAAAAAGATAATTGCTGGAAAGCAACTGAGAGACTTATTGAAAAAAATATATATATCGTAACCCTGAAACAGGCTTTCATGTCGGAGCTTGGTGGTCTGAAGAACCCCCGGGGGGCAAGCCCTAAGAAAAACAATAATAAATAAATTTCTTCTATGTCCCACTCTCCCTTGTGGAAGGGGTCCGGTCCGATCCGGTGGCCATGTACTGCTTGCCTGTGTATCGGCTGGGGACATCTCTGCGATGCTGATCCGCCTCCGCTTGGGATGGTTTCCTGCTGGCTCCGCTGTGAACGGGACTCTCGCTGCTGTGTTGGATCCGCTTTGGACTGGACTCTCGCGACTGTGTTGGATCCATTGTGGATTGAACTTTCACAGTATCATGTCAGACCCGCTCGACATCCATTGCTTTCCTCCTCTCCAAGGTTCTCATAGTCATCATTGTCACCGACGTCCCACTGGGTGTGAGTTTTCCTTGCCCTTATGTGGGCCTACCGAGGATGTCGTAGTGGTTTGTGCAGCCCTTTGAGACACTAGTGATTTAGGGCTATATAAGTAAACATTGATTGATTGATTGATTGAAATCATGCAATTTCTTGAACAAGTGCGGTAGAAAAAAAGGATGGATGGATTCAAATGCACGAGCATGTTTAATATTTTGAACGTTATTTTTAACACTTTGATTACAAGTGGAATTAGTCGTTACTTATTGTGTTAAGCAGTGTTAGCTCAGTTTTATCCGAGAGCCAGATGCGGTCATTAAAAGAGCCACATCTGGCTCTAGAGCCATAGGTTCCCTACCCCTGCCTTAAAGCATGAATTTTTTTTTTTTGCAAAAATGTAAAATATTTTTTTAAACAAACATTCTGGTTGTATTTTGAAGTATATGAGGTGTTCAGTATAATTTTCAGAAGGATTCTTGTTTTTATAAAACATTTAAAGTCCTACTGAAACCCACTACTACCGACCACGCAGTCTGATAGTTTATATATCAATGATGAAATATTAACATTGCAACACATGCCAATACGGCCTTTTTAGTTTACTAAAATGCAGTTTTAAATTTTGCGCGAGGTATCCTGTTGAAAACGTCGGTATGATGACGTCACCGGTTGTAGCGGACATTTTTCTCCAGCCCGATCCTAGCTATAAGTAGTCCGCTTTAATCGCATAATTACACAGTATTCTGGACATCTGTGTCGCTGAATCTTTTTGCAATTTGTTCAATTAATAATGGAGACGTCAAAGAAGAAAGATGTAGGTGGGAAGCGGTGTATTGCAGCTGCTTTTAGCAACACAAACACAGCCGGTGTTTCCTTGTTTACATTCCCGATGGTGAAGCTTTACTATGGAACAGAGCGGTCAAGCGAACATGGTTCCTGACCACATATCAACCGGCAGGTTTCGGTGAGAAAATTGTGGTAATAAGTCGGCTCTTACCGTAGACATGAGCGGAGCTTGCGTCCTCATGCAGCTGCGGAGTCTCTAACGTCCTCCCATAAGAGACACTGGCCACACCACACCCGTGGCCACGACTTTCAGGTACCATATAATCTCACTAAAACAGTAGTAACACAATAAGCAGATATGGGATTTTCCAGAATTATCCTAGTAAATGTGTCTAATAACATCTGAATCGCTCTCACTGCCCTCGTGTTTTTTTTTCTTTCTAGTCCTTCACTCTCACTTTCCTCATCCACGAATCTTTCATTCACGCTAAAATTAATGGGGAAATCGTCGCTTTCTCGGCCCGAATCGCTCTCGCTGCTGGTGGCCCTGATTGTAAACAATGTAAGGATGTGAGGAGCCTGTGACGTCACGCGCACATCGTCTGCTACTTCCGGTACAGGCAAGGCTTTTTTATTAGCGACCAAAAGTTGCGAACTTTATCGTCGATGTTCTCTACTAAATCCTTTCAGCAAAAACATGGCAATATCGCGAAATTATCAAGTATGACACATAGAATGCACCTGCTATCCCCGTTTAAATAAGAAAATCTCATTTCAGTAGGCCTTTAAACATGTGACGTAAGATGACAAATCATGACCAATACTTATATACGTGACAAAAGATATGAAAGTGTGCAAAAAAATCAACATAAAGCTCACCTTAAAGCATGAAAAAAGTCTTGCAAAAATTAAAAAAAAAATTTTAAACCAACATTCTGGTTATATTTTGAAGTATATGACTGTGGGGAGGCGCAGCCGACAGGCCGACGGCAGGGCAGGGCACGCTGCAGCCCTGCACAAGATGGCGGCAAGGAGGCGGTGAATGCGGATGAGCGGAGAGGCGCAGCATGCAAAGAGCGACGCCGCTGCAATTAAATTCAGGTGCGTAGATCACGCACCGGCACACAATTGACATTTCCTCTCTGGCTGTATAAAAGGGGAGAAGGAGGAGGGATCATGGCAGGAGGAGTAGGAGAAACAGCAGCTGAACCTGACGAGCGAAAACGGCCGAGAACGAGCCGAAGACAGCGACGAGGAGCGAGAAGGAGAGGAGCAGCTGAAAAGCGATCAGACCAAAAGACAAAACTTGCGCTATTGAAAAATAAACAAGAGTCAAACCTGTAAAGCAATGTCCTTCCTTGATGGTCCATGGAACCCGCACAACGACGGCAGGAGTCCGTCCCAATGACCTTTGAGGTGTTCAGTATCATTTCCAGAAGGATTATTCCCTTTATAAAACGTTTAAATACTTTAATAAGCAATATTCAACATTAAATATTTAGAAGAATTGACAAGTGTAGTAAGAATATGATGAAAAATGACCTCAGCTTCTGCATTCATGTAAAAAGAAGCTAAGAAGACTATAGAACACAAAAATTTCAAGTTTTTTGTGGCGTTAAAAGTGTAAAAAGAAGTTGAACGTGACGTAGAATGACCAATCATGACCAATACTGTGTCTTAATGATGTGACAAAAGATATGAAAGTGTGCAAAATAAAAATAACTAGTAGAAAAAGTAACGTAAAAATAAATGTTTTTTTCTCAAGATGTGTTACAAATATAAATAGTTAACCCTACGATAAAAAGTATTTGCACGTCCCAATTTGTATTGTTCTTAGTCGTACAAGAATCCAAGGTCCCTGTAAAACATAAAAACAAGCCTTTGTTGTGACATAAGTGTAAAAAGAAGTTAACCATTGTTTATACCTGTATGTTGCCGTAAAATGACCAATAATAAAAACAAAATTTGATTTAAAAGTCATTTAAGTAAAATGACAAGTGTAAAAATAAGCAAATATTACTCTGAAATGTAAAAACAAGTTTTTGTTTTTAAGGTGTAAAAATGACTAAAATGTAAAAACATGTTGTTTTTGTTACAAGCGTAAAAGCAAGCTAGTTTTACTGTCAAATGTAAAACATTGTTTTAATACAAGCATAAAAACAAGCTAATATTTTTTGAATATGTAAAAAACAGCTAATACTACTGTAAAATGTAAAACAAGCTAATATTACTGTAAAATGTAAAAAGTTGTTTTATTACAAGCTTAAACAATGGAATTTGATATGTAAAAAAAACAGCTAATACTGTAAAATGTAAAAACAAGTTGTTTTTATTACAAGCTTAAACATCAGTTAATATTACTGTAAAATGTAAAAAACAGCTAATATTACTGTAAAATGTAAACACAAGCTAATTTAACTTTAAAATGTAAAAACAAGTTGTTTTATTACAAGCTTAAACAATCTAATATTACTTTAATATGTAAAAAAAACCTGTTAATATTACTGTAAAATGTAAAAAACAGCTATTACTGTAAAATTTAAAAACAAGCTAAAATTACTGTAAAATGTAAAAACCAACTAATATTACTGTAAAATGTAAAAACAAGCTAAATAAAATGTAAAATGTAACATGTTTTTATTACAAGCGTAAAAACAAGGTAATATTTTAATATGTAAAAAAAGCTAAAAAAAACTGTAAAATGTAGAAACAAGCTAATATTACTGAAAAATGTAAAAACAAGGTAAATTAACTGTAAAATGTAAAAACAAGTTGTTTTATTACAGGCTTAAAAACAATCGAATATTACTTTAATATGTTAAAAAACAGCCAATATTACTGTAAAATGTAAAAAGCAGCTAATATTACTGTAAAATGTAAAAACAAGCTAATATTACTGTAAAATGTAAAAATCAGCTAATATTACTGTAAAATGTAAAAACAAGTTGTTTTTATTACAAGCTTAAACACCAGCTAATTTAACTGTAAAATGTAAAAACAAGTTGTTTTATTACAAGCTTAAACAATCGAATATTACTTTAATATGTAAAAAAACCCAGCTAGTATTACTGTAAAATGTAAAAACCAGCTAATATTACTGTAAAATGTAAAAATCAGCTAATATTACTGTAAAATGTAAACACAAGCAAATTTAATTGTAAAATGTAAAAACAAGTTGTTTTATTACAAGCTTAAACAATCAAATATTACTTTAATATGTAAAAAAAAACAGCTAGTATTACTGTAAAATGTAAAAACCAGCTAATATTACTGTAAAATGTAAAAACCAGCTAATCCTACTGTAAAATGTAAAAACAAGCTAATATTACTGTGAAATGTAAGAACCAGCTAATATTACTGTAAAATTTAAAATCAAGCTAAATAAAATGTAAAATGTAAAAACATGTTTTTATTACAAGCGTAAAAACAAGCTAATCTTTTTTGAATATGTAGAAAACAGCTAATATTACTGTAAAATGAAAAACAAGCTAATCTTTTTTGAATATGTAGAAAACAGCTAATATTACTGTAAAATGTAAAACAAGCTAATATTACTGTAAAATGTCAGAACAAGTTGTTTTATTACAAGCTTCAAAACAATGGAATATTACTTTAATAGGTAAAAAACACAGCTAATATTACTGTAAAATGTAAAAACCAGCTATTACTGTAAAATGTAAAAACAAGCTGTTTTCATTACAAGCTTAAAAACAAGCTAATATTAATGTAAAATGTAAAAATCAGCTATTACTCTACAATGTAAAAACAAGGTGTTTTTTGCAAGCTTAAAAACAAGCTAATTTTACTGTAAAATGTAAAAACCAGCTAATATTACTGTAAAATGTAAAAACAAGCTGTTTTCATTACAAGCTTAAAAACAAGCTAATATTATTGTAAAATGTAAAAATCAGCTAATATTACTCTACAATGTAAAAACAAGGTGTTTTTTGCAAGCTTAAAAACAAGCTAATTTTACTGTAAAATGTAAAAACAAGCTAATATTACTGTAAAATGTAAAAACAAGCTGTTTTCATTACAAGCTTAAAAACAAGCTAATATTAATGTAAAATGTAAAAATCAGCTAATATTACTCTACAATGTAAAAACAAGGTGTTTTTTGCAAGCTTAAAAACAAGGTGTTTTTTGCAAGCTTAAAAACAAGCTAATTTTACTTTAAAATGTAAAAACAAGCTAATATTACTGTAAAATGTAAAAGCAAGCTAATTTAACCGTAAAACGTAAAAACAAGTTATTTTTATTACAAGCTTAAAAACAGCTAATATTACTGTAAAATGTAAAACAAGCTAATATTACTGTAAAATGTAAAAACAAGCTAATTTCACTGTAAAACGTAAAAACAAGTAATTTTTATTACAAGCTTAAAAACAGCTAAT
This sequence comes from Nerophis ophidion, assembly GCF_033978795.1. NCBI lineage: Eukaryota > Metazoa > Chordata > Actinopteri > Syngnathiformes > Syngnathidae > Nerophis > Nerophis ophidion. Next base: position 10,259,066 of record NC_084617.1, on the reverse strand, counting down.
GTTACTGTAAAATGTAAAACAAGCTAATATTACTGTGAAATGTCAAAACAAGTTGTTTTATTACAAGCTTAAAAACAATGGAATATTACTTTAATAGGTAAAAAACACAGCTAATATTACTGTAAAATATAAAAACAAGCTGTTTTCATTACAAGCTTAAAAACAAGCTAATATTAGTGTAAAATGTAAAAATCAGCTAATATTACTCTACAATGTAAAAACAAGGTGTTTTTTGCAAGCTTAAAAACAAGCTAATTTTACTGTAAAATGAAAAAACAAGCTAATATTACTGTAAAATGTAAAAGCAAGCCAATTTAACTGTAAAATGTAGAAACCAGTTATTTTTATTACAAGCTTAAAAACAGCTAATATTACTGTAAAATGTAAAAACCAGCTAATATTACTGTAAAATATAAAACAAGCTAATATTACTGTGAAATGTCAAAACAAGTTGTTTTATTACAAGCTTAAAAACAATGGAATATTACTTTAATAGGTAAAAAAACACAGCTAATATTACTGTAAAATGTAAAAACAAGCTGTTTTCATTACAAGCTTAAAAACAAGCTAATATTAATGTAAAATGTAAAAATCAGCTAATATTACTCTACAATGTAAAAACAAGGTGTTTTTTGCAAGCTTAAAAACAAGCTAATTTTACTGTAAAATGTAAAAACAAGCTAATATTACTGTAAAATGTAAAAGCAAGCTAATTTAACTGTAAAATGTAAAAACAAGTTATTTTTATTACAAGCTTAAAAACAGCTAATATTACTGTAAAATGTAAAGCAAGCTAATATTACTGTAAAATGTCAAAACAAGTTGTTTTATTACAAGCTTAAAAACAATGGAATATTACTTTAATAGGTAAAAAACACAGCTAATATTACTGTAAAATGTAAAAACAAGTTCTTTTTATTACAAGCTTAAAAACAGCTAATATTACTGTAAAATGTAAAAACCAGCTGTTTTCATTACAAGCTTAAAACAAGCTAATATTAATGTAAAATGTAAAAATCAGCTAATATTACTCTACAATGTAAAAACAAGGTGTTTTTTGCAAGCTTAAAAACAAGCTAATTTTACTGTAAAATGTAAAAGCAAGCTAATTTAACTGTAAAATGTAAAAACAAGCTAATATTACTGTAAAATGTCAAAACAAGTTGTTTTATTACAAGCTTAAAAATAATGGAATATTACTTTAATAGGTAAAAAACACAGCTAATATTACTGTAAAATGTAAAAACAAGCTGTTTTCATTACAAGCTTACAAACAAGCTAATATTAATGTAAAATGTAAAAATCAGCTAATATTACTCTACAATGTAAAAACAAGGTGTTTTTGCAAGCTTAAAAACAAGCTAATTTTACTGTAAAATGTAAAAACAAGCTAATTTAACTGTAAAATGTAAAAACAAGTTATTTTTATTACGAGCTTAAAA
>NC_084617.1:10232624-10252624 GCF_033978795.1 Nerophis ophidion | reverse complement strand
TATACATATACGTATATGTATGCATATATACATACACATATACATATATACACATATACAAACCCCGTTTCCATGAGTTGGGAAATTGTGTTAGATGTAAATATAAACGGAGTACAATAATTTGCAAATCATTTTCAACCCATATTCAATTGAATGCACTACAAAGACAAGATATTTGATGTTCAAACTCATAAACTTGATTTATTTTTTTGCAAATAATAACTTAGAATTTCACGGCTGCAAGACGTGACAAAGTAGTTGGGAAAGGGCATGTTCACCCTCTGTGTTACATCACCTTTTCTTTTAACAACACTCAATAAACGTTTGGGAACTGAGGAAACTAATTGTTGAAGCTTTGAAAGTGGAATTCTTTCCCATTCTTGTTTTATGTAGAGCTTCAGTCGTTCAACCGTCCGGGGTCTCCGCTGTCGTATTTTACGCTTCATAATGCGCCACACTTTTTCGATGGGAGACAGGTCTGGACTGCAGACGGGCCAGGAAAGTACCCGCACTCTTTTTTTACGAAGCCACGCTGTTGTAACACGTGCTGAATGTGGCTTGGCATTGTCTTGCTGAAATAAGCAGGGGCGTCCGTGAAAAATACGGCGCTTAGATGGCAACATATGTTGTTCCAAAACCTGTATGTACCTTTCAGCATTGATGGTACCTTCACAGCTGTGTAAGTTACCCATGCCTTGGGCACTAATACACCCCCATACCGTCACAGATGCTGGCTTCTGAACTTTGCGCCTATAACAATCCGAATGGTTATTTTCCTCTTTGTTCTGGAGGACACCACGTCCTCTGTTTCCAAATATATTTTGAATTGTGGACTCGTCAGACCACAGAACATCTTTCCACTTTGCATCAGTCCATCTTAGGTGAGCTCGGGTCCAGCCAAGTAGGCGGCGTTTCAGGATATTGTTGATAAATGGGTTTGGCTTTGCATAGTAGATTTTTAACTTGCACTTACAGATGTAACAACCAACTGTAGTTACTGACAGTGGTTTTATGAAGTGTTCCTGAGCCCATGTGGTGATATCCTTTACACACCGATGTCGGTTTTTGATGCAGTACCGTCAGAGAGATCAAAATCTGCAATGATTTCTCCAGATTCTCTGAACTTTTTGATGATTTTACGGATCGTAGATGGTAAAATCCCTAAATTCCTTGCAATAGCTTGTTGAAAAATTTTCTAAAACTGATCGAAAATTTGTTTACAAATTGGTGACCCTCGCCCCATCCTTGTGTGTGAATTACTTAGCATTTCATGGAAGCTGCTTTTATACCCAATCATGGAACCTACCTGTTCCCAATTAGCCTGCACACTGGTGGGATGTTCCACATAAGTGTTTGATGAGCATTCTTTAACTTTTTCAGTATTTATTGACACTTTTCCCAACTTTGTTGTCACATGTTGCTGGCATCAAATTCTAAAGTTAATGATTATTTGCAACAAAAATATTTTTTATCAGTTTGAACATCAAATATGTTGTATTTGTAGCATATTCAACTGAATATGGGTTGAAAATGATTTGCAAATCATTATATTCTGTTTATATTTACATCTAACACAATTTCCCAACTCATATGGAAACAGGGTTTGTACTTACATACATATATATATATATATATATATATATATATATATATATATATATATTTCAAGTAGAATTTAAGTGTTAAAAATCAACATGACAGATTACAATTATACAAATAGGACCGCTTTATGGTTGTTTTTAAATGCTGTAGCTGAAATACCTTTGTAGCAGTTTAGTAGGAAATGTCACCAAAGCTGAAGAACTTTTGTACAAAAAAAAGTGAATCCATTCCATAAAAATGGCGGATGTGCTACATTGAAAACATATTCATGCTACGAAAACAATGAATTTGCTCATATTTTCAAAGTAAGTTTGGATATAGTATTTTAATTATACTAAACTTATAATTAATACAATTATTAAATGAATATTTAATACATTTAGACTTTATTACATAATTATAATAAAAAAAAACAATTTTTTTTTAATGTTGGGAACATCCTACTAAATTCTTATGATAAACAACAGTCATTAATGACATTCACCATCATTTTTGTTATGTCATTTTCCCATAATATATTTTTAATTCAATATATTCCATCATGAAAGTTAGGGTCGTGAATCCTTGGGCACTAAACGATTCGATCCAATTCCGATTTGACCCGGAATTGATTCTCGATTCAACACGATTCGTGAAATGTATTATTTGGTATAATAACTATAATGAAACTTTTTCAAAACAGGTTAGAAAAGCTCCTTCTTGTTGCATGGAAATGAGAAAACCTGATTCCTATATAACAGGGGTCGGCAACCCGCGGCTCTTTAGCGCCGCCCTAGTGGCTCTTTTGAGATTTTTCAAAAATATATGAAAAATGGAAATGACGGGAAAAACGTATATTTTGTTTTAATTTGGTTTCTGTAGGAAGAAAAACATGACACAAACCTCCCTAATTGCTATAAAGCACACTGTTTATATTAAACATGCGTCACTGATTCAAGTATTTGGCCAGCGCCGTTTTGTCCCACTGATTTTGGCAGTCTTTGAACTCACCTTAGTTTGTTTACATTCATAACTTTCTCCGACGTGATTTACGCCACTTCTTTTTTTCGTCTCATTTTGTCTACCGAACTTATAACGTTGGGCATGAATGCACAAAGGTGAGTTTTGTTGACGTTATTGACTTGTGTGGAGTGTGCTAATCAGACATATTTGGTCACTGCATGACTGCAAGCTAATCGATGCTAACATGCTAATCGATGCTAACATGCTAATCGATGCTAACATGCTATTTAGCTTAGCTGTATGTAAAAATTGCATCACTATGCCTCATTTCTAGCTATATTTGAGCTCATTTAGTTTCATTTAAGTCCTCATAATTCAATTCTCAAGACACACTATCTGTATGTAATATGGCTTTTATTTTTTTGCGGCTTCAGACGGATTTGTTTTTTGTATTTTTGGTCCAATATGGCTCTTTCAACATTTTGAGTTGCCGACCCCTTCTATATAATATATAGATTTTTTTAAATGTATGAATTTTTTTGTGCACGATGGTAATTATATTTTCCGAATAAATTGTTGCATTTAAAAAAAATATACATGACAATTTACAAATAAATAAAAAAACAATACAGCAACTAAATGGCTACTGACATCCACTTTCTATCAATATATTATGCAAAATGATAAATAGCTCCAATGCCTAATTAATTTTTTTTACATATATTTAAAAAAACAAATAGATCGGCAATTAAGGAATAAACAAACTAGTATAATAGCTACAAATACGTTGATGGTGATGTAAGATTTGGTCCTTTCACGTCGTTCTAAAGTTATTTTAGTGACCTGAGCCGCCCCCTCCAAAACCGATCTGAAAGTGACGCAAGTGTCGATCAAAATGTCGGCGTCGAACCCCTCGGCCTCGCACAAACACACTGAGGTAAAGATCGGAGACTTTGACTGGATGCTACTCGCACAAAATAGTCGCTTACACCATCATATCAAACACACGCCAGAGATAACGTTACAAAATATAGACTAGTCACATTCAGTATAGAAGAGTAGACCGTTACTAAAAAAAAATAGGCTTGCACTGTGACGGGACGCTCGCAACTTGTCACTTTGGTCCCAACAAACAATGAAAGATGGTTTGGATAAAGAAGTGGGGGAGAAAAAGAAGTACGGTCGGGCAAAAAAGTATTTAGTCAGCCACCGATTGTGCAAGTTCTCCCACTTCGAATGATGACAGAGGTCTGTAATTTTCATCATAGGTACACTTCAACTGTGAGAGACAGAATGTGAAAAAAAAAAATCCAGGAATTCACATTGTAGGAATTTCAAATAATTTATTTGTGAATTATGGTGGAAAATAAGTATTTGGTCAAGCATTCAAAGCTCTCACTGATGGAAGGAGGTTTTGGCTCAAAATCTCACGATACATGGCCCCATTCATTCTTTCCTTAACACGGATCAATCGTCCTGTCCAATTAGCAGAAAAACAGCCCCAAAGCATGATGTTTCCACCCCCATGCTTCGCAGTAGTTATGGTGTTCTTAGGATGCAACTCAGTACTCTTCTTCCTCCAAACATGACGAGTTTGATACAGCAGAGGATTGGGAAAATGTCATGTGGTCAGATGAAACCAAAATAGAACTCTTTGGTATAAACCCAACTCGTCGTATTTGGAGGAAGAAGAATACCGAGTTGCATCCCAAGAACACCACACCTACTGTGAAGCATGGAGGTGGAAACATCATGCTTTGGGGCTGTTTTTCTGCTAAGGTATGGGTTTCAAACAAATTTGGGGCGCCGTGTATTTTCATTTGGCCCTCGAGGCAATATCAAATTAACATTAGAGCTGGCCCGCCGGTATTATACAGCGGCTGTGTCGCTAATACTCATACTTGCTAACCTCCCCACCCCCTGATTTTCCAAGCAGACTCCCAAATTTCAGTGCCCCTCACGAAAATCACAGAGGGTAACCATTCTCCCAAATTTCTCCCGATTCCCACCTGGACTAAAATATTGGGGGCGTGCCTTAAAGGCATTGCCTCAAGCGTCCTCTAAAACCTTTCGTCTCGTCCCCTTTTCCTACGTAGAAACAGCGTGCCGGCCTAGTCACATGATATATGTGGCTTTTACACACACACACACACACACACACACACACACACACACACACACACACACACACACACACACACACACACACACGCTAATGCAATGCAAGCTTGGTCAACAGCCATACAGGTCACACTGAGGGTGGCCGTATAAACAACTTTAAGATTGTTACAAATATGCGCCACATTGTGAACCAACACTAAACATCCGCACTGTAACACAACATAAACACAACAGAACAAATACACATTATCCCTTGCAGCACTACCTCTACCTGGACGCTACAATATAAAAATGTATTATTAGCCTGTGGGAAAAGTTTATTTTGATATTGTCAGGCTTTGACATGGATTGAGTGTGCTCCTTCGACGCTGCGGGATTACAGGACGAGCCAGGCGTGAATTCAGGTACATGTTTTTTTTTTTAACACTACAATCAAAAATAATCAAACTAAGAGCGCTCACAAAGAGGAAGAGACTTGGCTAAACAGTACAAACGTCAAACAAAAACACCTGCTCTTTGGCATGAAAGACAATTTAACTATAAACTTAAACAGCACGATGGCAAAACTAAAGACGTGAAACAAAAGAGTGCACTGTGGCATAAATATATAAACTCACTCGGCATGGAACTGTGGACGAGGACATGAAGGTTTGAACAGCATGGGTAGGGTGCGTGCGAGTGTGAAGATCCCAGGACGAAGACAAGAAAAGGAGTGACTTAAATAGCTGTGATGATTAGTGAAAACAGATGAGGCTGAGAACAGGTGAAAACTAATGAGGTTGGCATGGAAACAAACAAAACCAGGAAGTGCAAAACGTGACGGATTGTCCAAAATCAAAAACATAACATGACAAAACAAAACGTGATCCATAGGTGTGACAGATATTTACCTGAGAAGGCTGCAAATAGAAAAGAGGCATTCAATTTCTATTTAAATTTGATTTGATATGCCATTGCTATGGGCTTCACGGTGGCAGAGGGGTTAGTGCGTCTGCCTCACAATACGAAGTTCCTGCAGTCCTGGGTTCAAATCCAGGCTCGGGATCTTTCTGTGTGGAGTTTGCATGTTCTCCCCGTGAATGCGTGTGTTCCCTCCGGGTACTCCGGCTTCCTCCCACTTCCAAAGACATGCACCTGGGGATAAGTTGATTGGCAACACTAAAAATTGGCCCTAGTGTGTGAATGTGAGTGTGAATGTTGTCTATCTGTGTTGGCCCTGCGATGAGGTGGCGACTTGTCCAGGGTGTACCCCGCCTTCCGCCCGATTGTAGCTGAGATAGGCGCCAGCGCCCCCCGCGACCCCGAAAGGGAATAAGCGGTAGAAAATGGATGGATGGATGCCATTGCTATTTTTAAATTATTAGTATTATTTGAAACTCAATTTCGCATGTCACTATAAAGTTATATTAGTCTCGCTTGTTCAATATTCGATGCAAAACTTGTTTGGGTCCCTATTAAAAGGTTCATTTCTTCAACCTTCAGTTTAAAATTTTGGCCCACTCTGTATTTGAGTTCGACACCCCTGTGCTAAGGGGACAGGACGATTGATCCGTGTTAAGGAAAGAATGAATGGGGCCATTTATCGTGAGATTTTGAGCCAAAACCTCCTTTCATCAGTGAGAGCTTTGAATGGTTGACCAGATACTTATTTTCCACCATAATTTACAAAAAAAATTATAAAAAATTCCTACAATGTGAATTTTTCCACGTTCTGTCTCTCACAGTTGAAGTGTACCTATGATGAAAATTACAGACCTCTGTCATCATTTGAAGTGGGAGAACTTGCACAATCGGTGGCTGACTAAATACTTTTTTGCCCCACTGTATAATTGTAAACATGGAACCGGTACAAGAGCACAGGTGGCAACAGGCGGTCAAAGTACATCGATACGCGGCGCTCACTCCTCCTCCATGGACTTCTCAATCTCCTTCAGCCTGCGGACAAACTCCTGAGCCTCCCTGTCGCCGACACGGGCGTCCAGCAGACTCATGATGGGTTTCTCTGCAAGGGAGCAAGCAAACCATTTTGTTACACTTGAAAAGTTCGACTAAAAATAGAAAACGGTTCGATACGTTTTTATTGTTTTTTAGTTTTACGGCTGGGGTCTCAAACCCAATTTACCTGGAAGCAGAAACTGGGTGAGGCTGGGCCGCGAGAAAAGATTTCTTAAAAAAATCGAACATGCACTTTTTAATGAATTCACCTTCTATGAATGGCTTAAGCCAGGGGTCCATCCATCCATCCATCATCTTCCGCTTATCCGAGGTCGGGTCACGGGGGCAGCAGCCTAAGCAGGGAAGCCCAGACTTCCCTATCTCCAGCCACTTCGTCTAGCTCTTCCCGGGGGATCCCGAGGCGTTCCCAGGCCAGCCGGGAGACATAGTCTTCCCAACGTGTCCTGGGTCTTCCCCGTGGCCTCCTACCAGCTGGACGTGCCCTAAACACATCCCTAGGGAGGCGTTCGGGTGGCATCCTGACCAGATGCCCGAACCACCTCATCTGGCTCCTCTCGATGTGGAGGAGCAGCGGATTTACATTGAGCTCCTCCCGGATGGCAGAGCTTCTCACCCTATCTCTAAGGGAGAGCCCCAAACTCATTTCGGCCGCTTGTACCCGTGATCTTATCCTTTCGGTCATGACCCAAAGCTCATGACCATAGGTGAGGATGGGAACGTAGATCGACCGGTAAATTGAGAGCTTTGCCTTCCGGCTCAGCTCCTTCTTCACCACAACGGATCGATACAACGTCCGCATTACTGAATACGCCGCACCGATCCGCCTGTCGATCTCACGATCCACTCTTCCCCCACTCGTGAACAAGACTCGTGAACAAGCCAGGGGTGTCGAACTCAAATACAGAGCGGGCCAAAATTTAAAACTGAACAAAGCCGCGGGCCGAGGTTGAACAAATTAACCCTTTAATAGGGACCCAAACAAGTTTTGCAATGAATATTGACCAAGCAAGGCTTATATAACTTTATAGTGACATGCAAAATCCAGTTTCAAATAATAATAATTAAAAAATATCAATAGCCTATTAAATTAAATAAAAACACAAATAGAATGCCTTTTTTCGGCGGCGGGTTTGAGTTGGGGCGGGGTTTGTTGGGAGCGGGGGTGTATATTGTAGCGTCCCGGAAATACTTAGTGATGCAAGGGGTTCTGGGTATTTGTCCAGTTGAGTTTATGTTGTGTTAGGGTGCGGATGTTCTCCCAAAATGTGTTTGTCATTCTTGTTTGCTGTGGGTTCAGTGTGGCGCATGATTGTAAGAGTGTTAACCTTGTTCATAAGTCCAACTTCAGTGTGACCTGTATGGCTGTTGACCAAGTATGCCTTGCATACACTCGTGTGTGTGTGTATGAGGCGCATATATTATGTGAGTGGGCCGACACGCTGTTTTTATGGATGAAAAGCGGACGTGGCGACATGTAGAGAACGCCAAAAGCAGTGCTTTTACGGCCCGCCCCAAATATTATTGTCCGGGTGGAAATCGGGAGAAATTCGGGAGGGGCAATGAACTTCGGGAGTCTCCCGGGAAAATTAGGAGGGTTGACGAGTATGAGTATAGCGGTGAATGTGGTGTTACAGCGGCGGGCCAGCTCTAATGTTAATTTGATATTGCCTCAAGGGCCAAATGAAATTACACGGCGGGCCAAATTTGGCCCGCGGGACAGAGTTTGACACCCATGGCTTAAGCCAATCCTCACGATTTTTCCGGGAGACTCCTGAATTTCAGTGCACCTCCCGACTTTCTACCGGTGCAACCATTTTCCCGAATTTGTCCCAATTTTCACCCGGCCGACATTATTAAGGGCTGGCGTGACTGCACTGCCTTTAACGTCCTCTACAACAGTGGTTCTCAACCTTTTTTCAGTGATGTACCCCCTGTGAACATCATGTTAGACCCACTCAACATCCATTGCTTTCGGTCCCGTAGAAGTGGGGGGTTGCCCACATTTGAGGTCCTCTCCAAGGTTTCTCCTAGTCTTAATTGTCACTGGCGTCCCACTGGATGTGAGTTTTCCTTGCCCTTATGTGGGTTCTTCCGAGGATGTCGTAGTCGTAGTGGTTTGTACAGTCCTTTGAGACATTTGTGATTTAGGGCTATATAAATAAACATTGATTGATTGATTGATTGATTGATTGATTGATTGATTGATTGACATACCCCGTAATCAGAACAAAACATTTTTGGTTGAAAAAAAGAGAAAGAAGTAAAATACAGTTTCTGATTTATTAAATCCTATAACAGTGCAAAATATTGCTCATTTGTTGTGGTCTTTTTCTTTAACTATTTGGAAAAAAAAGATATAAAATTGACTAAAAAACTGGTTGAAAAATAAACAAGTAATTCAATTATAAATAAAGATTTCTACACATAGAAGTAATCATCAACTTAAAGTGCCCTCTTTGCGAATTGTATTAGAGATCCATCTGGATTCATCAACTTCATTCTAAACATTTCTTCACAAAAAAATACATCTTTAACATTAATATTTATGGAACATGTCCACAAAAATGAATATTGCATTGTTTCATTTCTTTTCACAGTTTATGAACTTACATCCATAATTTGTTGAAGTGTTATCCAATAAATATATTTATTAAGTAATCATGTATGACTGCTAATTTTTAGAATATTTTTGATAAATCTCCCTTAAACCTTGGCATACCTTCGCTTACCATCAATAAGAGGACTACTGCTCTACAACTCGTCATTGCGCACGCTTTTACATCACACAACCAAAGTGACAGCTCTATATAATGTTGTGCAAGTCTTGTGTAGAACGTTAGTGGCTGCAAAACTTACTTATTCAACAGCCATACAGGTCACACTGAGGGTGGCCGTATAAACAACTTTAACACTGTTACAAATATGCGCCACACTGTGAACCCACACCAAACAAGAATGACAAACACATTTTGGGAGAACATCCGCACCCTAACACAACTTAAACACAAGAAAACAAATACCCAGAACACCTTGCAGCCCTAACTCTCCCGGGCTACAATATACACCACCTCAACAGACGCAAGGGTGGGTGCGTGGGGGGTTGGTGTTAGTCGGGGTGTGTATATTGTAGCCCGGAAGAGTTAGGGCTGCATGGGATTCTGGGTATTTGTTCTGTTGTGTTTATGTTGTATTACGGTGCGACTGTTCTCCCAAAATGTGTTTGTCATTCTTGTTTGGTGTGGGTTCACAGTCTAGCACATATTTTGTAACAGTGTAATAGTTTTTTTTTACGGCCACCCTCAGTGTGACCTGTGTAGTTGTTGATCAAATATGTCTTGCAACATCACACGTGTGTACTGCACAACCACATGCAACAAATAAGTGGGCTTGCACCCTGTCTGTACAGGATGTAGAGGGCGTTTAAAAGCAGTGCCATTATGGCACCCCATGAGTATTGCTGATTGGGTAAAAATCGGCAGGGATCTCTAGAGAATGGATGCCTTGAAATTAAGGGGACCCCGGGAAAGTATGAGGCTGTCAAGCTCCGTTCATATTAAACTCGTGGGCCGCACATACATTAAATTGTCATATCAAAGTGCGGGCTGCAAAATAAAGTCTTGCGGGCTGCAATTGGCCTGCGGGCTGCATGTCTGAGACCCCTGGTCTACAATTTGCCTTCTCGTTTGCTCCTCCATATTGTAAGAGGCTTCTGCAGATCCACGGAAGTGACTGCAAGACATACTTGATCAACAGCCATTCAGGTCACACTGAGGGTGGTCGTATAAACAACTTTATCACTGTTACAAATATGCGCCACACTCTGAACCCACACCAAACAAAATTGACAAACACATTTCGGGAGAACATCGGCAGGGATCTCTAGAGAATGGATGCCTTGAAATTAAGGGGACCCCGGGAAAGTATGAGGCTGTCAAGCTCCGTTCATATTAAACTCATGGGCCGCACATACATTAAATTGTCATATCAAAGTGCGGGCCGCAAAATAACGTCTCGCGGGCTGCAATTGGCCTGCGGGCCGCATGTTTGAGACCCCTGGTCTACAATTTGCCTTCTCGTTTGCTCCTCCATATTGTATGAGGCTCCTGCAGATCCACGGAAGTGACTGCAAGACATACTTGATCAACAGCCATTCAGGTCACACTGAGGGTGGTCGTATAAACAACTTTATCACTGTTACAAATATGCGCCACACTCTGAACCCACACCAAACAAGATTGACAAACACATTTCGGGAGAACATCCGCACCGTAACACAACAGAACAAATACCCAGAATCCAATGCAGCCCTACCTCTTCCAGGCTACAATAGGGGGCGGCGTTGGGCGTGTATATTGCAGCCCGGAAGAGTTAGGACTGCAAGGGTCCGCGGGAAATTTAAAGTTGTAATTTAGTAAACTAAACCGGCCGTATTGGCATGTGTTGCAATGTTAATATTTCATAATTGATATATAAACTATCAGACTGCGTGGTCGGTAGTATTGGGTTTCAGTAGGCGTTTAAACCAAAATTCACAATCAAGTGCAAGGTAAAGGATTTACGCATTTTGCTTTTTCTTGGGCTACTTGTTTACAAAAAAAGTTCAGAAAAGAAAGGTAACCTCTTTTTACACTTTTTTGTCGGTTAAGCTTATTAAAGACCTTATTCTCCCATTTGCACTTAAGTTTTTTCTTCACACTTTACAGCTGAATATTAACAGTGCTTGTCTCATATTTACACTCACTTGTACATTTGTGTACCAACCTTTTGAAACCAAGAGCTACTTCTTGGGTACTGATTAATGCGAAGGGCTACCAGTTTGATACACGCTTAAATAAATTGCCAGGAATAGCCAATTAGCTCAATTTACCTTTAATAAATAAATCTATATGTATAAAAAAAATGGGTATCTTTGTCTGTCATTCCGTCGTACATTTTTTTTTCCTTTTACGGAAGTTTTTTTTGTAGAGAATAAATGATGAAAAAAACACTTAATTGAACAGTTTAAAAGAGGAGAAAACACGAAAAAAATTAAAATTAAATTTTGAAACAGTTTATCTTAAATTTCGACTCTTTGAAATTCAAAACTCAACTGAAAAAAATGGAGAGAACTATCTAATTCGAATCTTTTTGTAAAAATTAAAAAAATAATTTATGTAACATCATTAGTAATTTTTCCTGATTAAGATAAATTTTTGAATTTTGATGACATGTTTTAAATAGGTTAAAATCCAATCTGCACGTTGTTAGAATATATAACAAATTGGACCAAGCTATATTTCTAACAAAGACAAATCATTATTTCTTCTAGATGTTCCAGAACAAAAAATTTAAAATCAATTCAAAAGACTTTGAAATAAGATTTAAATTTGATTAAATTTGATGTGTGAATGGGTAAATGTGGAAGTAGTGTCAAAGCGCTTTGAGTACCTTGAAGGTAGAAAAGCGCTATACAAGTACAACCCATTTATATTATACAGATTTTCTAGATTTGCCAGAATAATTTTTTGGAATTTTAATCAAGAAATATTTCACAAATATTTTTCATCGAAAAAACAGATCCGAAAATGAAGAATAAAATTAAAATGTATTTATTATTCTTTACAATAAAAAAAAAAAAAACTTGAACATTGATTTAAATTGTCAGGAAAGAAGAGGAAGGAATTTAAAAGGTAAAAAGGTATGTGTTTAAAAATCCCAAAGTAATTTTCAAGGTTGTATTTTTTCTCTAAAATTGTCTTTCTGAAAGTTATAAGAAGCAAAGTAAGAAAATAAATGAATTTATTAAAACAAGTGAAGACCAAGCCTTTAAAATATTTTCTTGGACTTTCAAATTCTATTTGAGTTTTGTCTCTCTTAGAATTAAAAATGTCGAGCAAAGCGAGACCAGCTTGCTAGTAAATAAATACAATTAAAAAAAATAGGGGCAGCTCACTGGTAAGTGCTGCTATTTGAGCTATTTTTAGAACAGGCCAGCGGGCGACTCATCTGGTCCTTACGGGCTACCTGGTGCCCGCGGGCACTGCGTTGGTGACCCCTGGTGTAGAATATAATAGAGACAAGTTTATTTGCATTATTTCCTACGAAAGTGTTGGACTTCCTGCCCTGCGTGATTATTATCATTATCCTTATTGTTATTATTGAAAGTGGCAGACATACCGCTGGGTTTGCTGCGAGACAGGTGGAGGATGAAAGGCTGCACGCTCTTGCCGGCCGCCGTGGCGTTGGGCCTCCCTGGCCAGCAGAAGTCGCTGAGGGGGGCCACAGCCTCACCGGCGAAGTCGTTGGTGGAGAGCCAGTCGTAGTCCATCACAGTGAAGGTCAAACAGGCGAATCTGTGTCGGTACTGCTCGGGGCTCACGTGGCTGCAGAACAGTTTCACAGCACAACTATATATACAGTAGGTATATACATCATTGCAATATCACATACTATATCACAATTATGGTGCACAAAGCACACTTGGAGATGTTCTTAATATTTTGTTATCTTTATTAAGCTATATTAAACAGTCACAATATTAGAAACAGGGCAGCTAACTACAACTACATTGTATACAAAAAGGTACGCATATTTTTTTTAACATTTAAATTAATAATTTTTAGTATGTCCAACATTTTGAAATTGTTTAAATATTGTGAATATTTTATAAATATATTTTTTGAATAAAATAATGAAAAGACACTTTGATTATCGTAGAACTCTTGCATTATTTATATTTGTTTTAAAATAGCATTATTTGTCATTTTAAAATTATTCATAATTCTGTACATATATTGTATGAAGATATCTTTATTAAAATAATAAAACGACACCTTTGATATACAACTCATGCATAATTGTTTTTTTTTATAAAATGGCACGTGCAATTGTAAAACAATTTAAAACAGGTTGTAATATCCTATAAATATTATACATTTAAAAAAATTAAATAATGAAAATTCTCCTTGAATATCATACTACTCTTGCATCATTAATATTTTTGAAAAAGGCATTTTTTATCATTTTACTTTTTTTTTTGTATAAATCTTATAAATATATATATTTTAATAAGTTAATTAAGACACCATCAGTATTTTTAAAAAAAGTACACATATATTCATGTACATATAAACATCCATCCATCCATTTTATACCGTTTGTCCCTTATGGGGTTGCAGGGGGTGCTGGAGCCCATCATATATACTTATAAATATATATACACACATATGCATAAACAGTATATACATATACACATACATATATATATATGCATATATACATATATATACATGTATATACATATATATGTATATATATATATGTGTATACATGTATATATATATATGTATGTATATATATGTATATATGTGTATGTGTATATATGTATGTATATATATACATACACATATATATATGTATGTATATAGATACATAGATATATATATATTTATATATATATATACATACATATATACATATATACACATATATATATATATATATATATATACACATATAAAGACATGTATATATATGCATGTATATATATGCATGTATATATACATATATATATACATATATATACACACGTATATATATATATATATATATATATATATATATATATATATATATACACATATACATATATATATATATATACATATATACATACATATATACACATACATATATACATATATATATGCACATATATATATATACATATACATACATATATACATATATATATATACACATATATACATACACATACATACACATATATATATACACATATATACATACACATACATACATACATACACATATATATATATATATATATATATATATATATATATATATATATATATATATATATATATATATATTATATTATATTATATATTATTATATATATAGTTCTTTATTTTTTTCCCAACAAGAAAAGACTATTTTTAACTGCGCGCGTCATTCAGAGTTTGGGTGGTGCTTCACTTACCTGTTCAGATTACTGTTAAGGTGCAATGATAACATAACATTTTTTTTTTTGTTACTGCGACTGCTTTAGTAGGTAAGATGACAGAAAAGCTCAACATAAAAGAAAGACGGTCGGCAGGATGTCAAAAGGAGACTTTTTTTTTTAAATTGCAAACAGTCGATCTGACATCAAAACACTTCAGAACACACCGATTTTGAGTTAAGTATGAACAAAATGTTATTAATCGCGATTAAATAGTTTATATGTTTGACAGCCTTAGTTAATATATATACACACATATATACATAATGTTTTTACAAAGAATATCCATAAAAAAATTCAAAACAGTTTCATAAAATGATTGTGTAAACTAATTCAAAAGTACTTCATAAAATTATGTACAGAATACATATATTTGACAGTATAAAAATTCCTAGAACTTTTCTTTTCCCTAATCATATATTTGTAAAATACTATATCAACAAATAAAAAATAAAATAAAAAAAATCCAAGCATTTGTAAGAACACTTTATTATAATTGATAAAAAATATATAGTTTAAAACAGGGGTGTCAAACTCAAATACAGAGTGGGCCAAAATTTAAAACTGAACAAAGCCGCGGGCCAAGGTTGAACAAATTAGCCTTTTAATAGGGACCCAAACAAGTTTTGCAATACACATTGAACAAGCAAGGCTTATATAAATTTATAGTGACATGCAAAATTGAGTTTATAATAATAATAAAAAAATATCAATGGCATATCAAACTAAATTTAAATACAAATTTAATGCCTTGTTTCTATTTGCAGCCTTCTGAGGTAAATATCAAAATATATTGTAGCGTCCCGAAAGAGTTAGTGCTGCAAGGGGTTCTGGGTGTTTGTTCTGTTATGTTTATGTTATGTTACAGTGCAGATGTTCTCCCGAAATGTGTTTGTCATTCTTGTTTGGTGTGAGTTCACAGTGTGGCGCATATTTGTAACAGTGTTAAAGTTGTTTATACGGCCACCCTCAGTGTGACCTGTATGGCTGTTGACCAAGTATGCTTGCATTCACTTATGTGTGTGTAATAGCCGCATATATTATGCGAGTGGGCCTGCACGCTGTTTGTAAGGAGGAAATGCGGACGTGACGACAGGTTATAGAGAATGCCTTTAAGGCAGGCCCTCAATATTGTTGTGCGGGTGGAAATCGGCAGAATGCTTGCCCCGGGAGATTTTCGGGAGGGGCACTGAACTTCGGGAGGATTGGCAAGTGTGAGAAATTGCGGTGTTACATCGGCACCGCTGTTGTGTAATGACGGCGGGCTGTCACGCCTATGGTTCATGTTTTGTTTTGGTCATGCTATGTTTAGTTTTTTTTGGACATTTTAGTTCTGTTTTGCATTTCCTTGTTTGTCTTACCATGCCAACTGATTTAGTTTTCTGTCATGTCTGATCATGAGTTTTGTATGGCCATATTACCCTGATTATCCCCAATCTTATCTGTTCTCAAAGCTAAGCAGTGTCTGGCCTGGTTAGTACTTGGATGGGAGACTGCCTAGGAATACCAGGTGCTTTTGACCCTTTGGACTCTTAAGTTCCTTTTTTTTTCTCTACTCCCTGTTTTGTTACCATGACAACCAATCAGTTCACCTGTCTTGTCTCACACCTGTTTTCACTTATCATGTTCATTATTTAAGCCAGTTACCAGGTAGTCAGTCTGGCAACATCACCTCATTCACGCCCTCGATTATCTGCTTCATGCCTTGCAATGTTGTCCATTTTGTCCACGTAAGTTTTTGTTATTCATGCCACCGCGCAAGTGTTTTTGTTTCATGTTTGTAGTTTATAGCCTTTGTGCTAGTCTTTTGTTTCATAGCCCAGTTTTTTTGTACCGCCATTGTGCGCGCTTTTTGTTGGTTCCAGTTTTTAGTTCTAGTGTTAAAATAAAGATGTCTTTACCTTCACGCCGTTTCCACTCCATTCGCTTTGCACCTCGGGAAAACAAACCAAGACCAAGTCCAAGCCGGACACGGGCCAGCTGTAATGTTAATTTGATATTGCCTCAAGGGCCAAATTAAATTACACGGCGGGCCAGAGTTTGACACCCATGGTTTAAAACGTTATGGAACTCATATAATTTATCTAAATTAATACTTAATTTCAACATAGTAGTTTTTGTACACGTTAGGTCAGGGGTCGGGAACCTTTTTGGCTGAGAAAGCCATGAAAGCCAAATATTTTAAAATGTAATATCCGTAAGAGCCATATAACATTATTAACAACAATTACAACTGTCAGGTTCAAACACTGATGACATCTATTAAACAGACAAGAAGCAAGGAATTAAACAGAGACAGGAATCAATTTAGCTCAATGAGGAGAAAAAACCCGTAGACCTGTACACTTGTACAATTCTACGCCTCCTCGTTCATTTGGACTTTCCCAGATTACAACAACTAAATGTGTGCATCTCCTATTCTTTTTAATGACATTGTTATTCTGAAGTTAGCTATACTTTTGACCATTAATGCGACTTCTTGAACAGGTGCGTTAGAACTGGATAGATAGATTAAAATGCATGAGAATGTTTTATATTTTGAAGAATATTTTTAACAATGTGATTACCAGCGGAATTATTAAATACTTATCCCGGTAAGCAACGTCAGCTAAAATGTATCTGAGAGCCAGGTGCGGTCATCAAAAGAGCCATATATGGCTCGAGAGCCGTAGGTTCCCTACCCCTGCGTTAGGTGTTCCTAAATCATCAATCAATCAATCGTTTATTTATATAGCCCTAAATCACGTGTCTCAAAGGGCTGCACAAGCCACGACATCCTCGGTTTAGATCCCACATAAGGGCAAAGAAAAACTCAAAACCCGGGGAGAACAAATAGAGGAGATCAAGTTCTGCGTTAAAGAAGTTAGTGTAGGTGTTAAAGTGCTCGTGCAGTGCGGACCTTTTAAAAAAGAAGAACTCACAAGTAGAAGAGCTCGTCAAAGACGGGGTGGAGCGTCTTCAGCTTCACTTGCGTGCGTTGACTCTTGGCCAGAGGGAAGAGGTGGTGAGGACACAGCTCCACGATCACAAACGGGTCGCTTAGACCTAACGGACACAATCAGTGAAAATAAAAATCCCCTAAAAATAAACTTTCGGATACACCGTTTACCGTTAGCGTCCAGCGCCATGATGTCGGCGGCGTGCAGAATCTCCACGGTCAGCCGCTGCTCGGGAGCGTCGTAGTAACATTTGACGCTGATGCGACCGAAGCGTGTGTGTTTGAGAGTTTTCTGCAGAGAAAAATGCACGTAGGCTACCACTATGTATCCCACCTGACATTTTTAGGATTCTTAGATTGAGGTTTTCTAAAGTCTTTTCTCATATTTTAGCCGATGCCTTTTGAAATGGCTGTCTCAAAAGCGGTAATTGCCATCACGGACACCTGAGAATGTGCGATAATTAAGATAAAAAAATATATATATATATATATGTATATATATACACATATATACCGTATTTCCTTGAATTGCAGCCGGGGCGCTAATTCATTTAAAACCTCTTCTCTTCCCCTCCTGCGCTTACCAAAGGCATGCGGTAAAAGTAAGCATGTGCTAATTATTTTAAAACCT
The DNA here is from genome assembly GCF_033978795.1 of Nerophis ophidion. Taxonomy (NCBI): domain Eukaryota; kingdom Metazoa; phylum Chordata; class Actinopteri; order Syngnathiformes; family Syngnathidae; genus Nerophis; species Nerophis ophidion. The sequence continues at coordinate 10,234,429 of NC_084617.1, read as the reverse complement.
CCTCTCGCCCCGGCACTTACCAAAGGCGTGCGGTAAAAATTTGAGTGTGATGTAAGCTTGGTCCTTAAATCCTACTGAATAGCTCTTAATCTTCTTCCCTTTATGCGATTTCAAATTACTGGTATTGGAATCAGCCTCCCAACACTAAATTGGCCCTAGTGTGTGAATGTGAGTGTGAATGTTGTCCGTCTATCTGTGTTGGCCTTGCGATGAGGTGGCGACTTGTCCAGGGTATACCCCGCCTTCCGCCCGATTGTAGCTGAGATAGGCGCCAGCGCCCTCCGCGACCCCGAAAGGGAATAAGCGGTAGAAAATGGATGGAGGGATGGATGGATGGAAATCAGCCTCCCTCCATTTTGAAAATGATGACAGGGGAAGTGTCACTCGTGACGTCACGAGTTTGACCAGGCGGTAATACTAAGCATGCGCTAATTATTTTAAAACCTCTTCTCACTCCGGCATTTACCAAAGGCATGCGGTAAAAATTTGAGTGTGATGTAAGCTTGGACCTTAAATCCTACTGAATAGCTCTTAATCTTCCTCCCTTTATGCGATTTAAAATTACCGGTATTGAAATCAGCCTCCTCCCTTTTGAAAACGATGACGGGGGAAGTGTCACTCGTGACGTCACGAGTTTGACCAGGCGGTAATACTAAGCATGCGTTAATTATTTTGCGAAGCGAGTTTGACCCGGCAGTAATTCAAGGCAGGCGCAAACTATATGCTCTGCGGAAAATCAAGGAAATACGGTATATTATATATATATATATATATATATATATATATATAAAATAATACAATTAATAATGTGACTCATTCTGGGAAAAAATACATTACAGACAAAATCGATCCCCGAGGCGGTACTGCATCAAAAAGCGACATCAGTGTGTAAAGGATATCACCAAATGGGCTCAGGAACACTTCAGAAAACCACTGTCAGTAACTACAGTTGGCCGCTACATCTGTAACTGCAAGTTAAAACTCTACTATGCAAAGCGAAAGTCATTTATCAACAACACCCAGAAACGCCGCCGGCTTCGCTGGGCCCGAGCTCATCTAAGATGGACTGATGCAAATCGGAAATGTGTTCTGTGTGTCTGACAAGTCCAAATTTTAAATTGGAAACTGTGGACATTGTGTTCTCCAGACCAGAGAGGAAAACTACCATCCGGACTTTTATGGGCGCCAGCATCTGTGATGGTATGGGGGCACATTAGTGCCCAAGTCACGGGTAAGATACACATCTGTGAAGGCACCATTAATGCTGAGAGGTACATGATGCCATCCAAGCAACGTCTTTTTCAAGGACGCCCCTGCTTATTTCAACAAGGCAATGCCAAGCCATGTGTTACAACAGCGTGGCTTCCTAGTAAAAGAGTGCAGGTACTAGACTGGCCTGCCTGTAGTCCAGACCTGTCTCCCATTGAAAATGTGTGGCGAAATATAAAGCCTAAAACCCCACAACGGAGACCCCATTGTCTAAAATATGAGAAAAGACCAAACTTGGATGACATGTAGATGTTAACTGGCTGTCAACTTTGCACAGGCAAATGCAAGATAGTCGATATAATCCAATATTTGTTTTGTTGCTGATATCCGACTGATATCTGATATCGGGACACCCATAATTTACCCACAAATCTGCTATAAAAAAACACAATACAGCAACATGTCATTTCATTGAAGTAATTTTTTTGAATGTTTCAGAGAAGGATGAGGACGTGATGAGTAGTGGACATAAACAGGTTCCCGCGTAGTTTTTCAGTGATGCAGTTTGGTTCAAATGCAAGGAAGAAAAGAGAGAT
>NC_084617.1:10157624-10227624 GCF_033978795.1 Nerophis ophidion | reverse complement strand
CAAAAACGCATTTTTGTTGTTACAAACCCCATTTCCATATGAGTTGGGGAATTGTGTTAGATGTAAATATAAACGGAATACAATGATTTGCAAATCATTTTCAACCCATATTCAGTTGAATGCACTACAAAGACAAGATATTTGATGTTCAAACTCATAAACTTCATTTGTTTTTGCAAATAATACTTAACTTAGAATTTCATGGCTGCAACACGTGCCCAAGTAGTTGGGAAAGGGCATGTTCACCACTGTGTTACATCACTTTTTCTTTTAACAACACTCAATAAACGTTTGGGAACCGAGGAAACTAATTGTTGAAGCTTTGAAAGTGGAATTCTTTACCATTCTTGTTTTATGTAGAGCTTCAGTCGTTCAACAGTCCGGGGTCTCGGCTGTCGTATTTTACGCTTCATAATCCGCCACACATTTTCAACGGGAGACATGTCTGGACGGCAGGTAGGCCAGGAAAGTTGAAGAATGCTCATCAAACAATTATTTGGAACACCCCACAGGTGTGCAGGCTAATTGGGAACAGGTGGGTGCCATGATTGGGTATAAAAGCAGCTTCCATGAAATGCAAAGTAATTCACAAGCAAGGATGGGGCGAGGGTCACCAATTTGTAAACAACTTGTCGAACAGTTTTAGAACCACATTTCTCAACGACCTATTGCAAGGAATTTAAGGATTTTACCATCTACGCTCTGTAAAACCATCAAAAAGTTCAGAGAATCTGGAGAAACCACTGCACGTAAGCGATGATATTACGGACTTTTGATCCCTCAGGCGATACTGCATCAAAAACCGACATCAGTGTGTAAAGGATATCACCACATGGGCTCAGGAACACTTCATAAAACCACTGTCAGTAACTACAGTTGGTCGCTACATCTGTAAGTGCAAGTTAAAACTCGACTATGCAAAGCCAAACCCATTGGCTGGGCCCGAGCTCACCTAAGATGGACTGATGCAAAGTGGAAAGGTGTTCTGAGTTCTTACAAGTCCACATTTCAAATTATATTTGGAAACAGAGGACGTGGTGTCCTCTAGAACAAAGAGGAAAATAACCATTCGGATTGCTATAGGCGCAAAGTTCAAAAGCCAGCATCTGTGATGGTATGGGGGTGCATTAGTGCCCAAGGCATGGGTAACTTACACGTCTGTGAAGGCACCATTAATGCTGAAAGGTACATACAGGTTTTGGAGCAACATATGGGGCGGCATAGCTCAGTTGGTAGAGTGGCCGTGCCAGCAACTTCAGGGTTGCAGGTTCGATTCCCGCTTCCGCCATCCTAGTCACTGCCGTTGTGTCCTTGGGCAAGACACTTTACCCACCTGCTCCCGGTGTCAACCACACTGGTTTAAATGTAACTTAGATATTGGGTTTCACTATGTAAAGCGCTTTGAGTCACTCAAGAAAAGCGCTATATAAATATAATTCACTTCACTTCACATATGTTCGTTATCATGGACGCCCCTGCTTATTTCAGCAAGACAAGTGTTACAACAGCGTGGCTTCCTAAAAAAAGAGTGCAGGTACTTTCCTGGCCTGCCTGCAGTCCAGACCTGTCTCCCATGGAAAATGTGTGGCGCATTATGAAGCGTAAAATACGACAGCGTAGACCCCCGGACTGTTGAACGACTGAAGCTCTACATAAAACAAGAATGGAAAGAATTCCACTTACAAAGCTTCAACAATTAGTTTCCGCAGTTCCCAAACGTTTATTGAGTGTTGTTAAAAGAAAAGGTGATGTAACACAGTGGTGAACATGCCCTTTCCAACTACTTTGGCACATGTTGCAGCCATGAAATTCTAAGTTATTTATTATTAGAATTTTTTTTTTTTTTTTTACGAGTTTGAACATCAAATATCTTGTCTTTGTAGTGCATTCAATTGAATGAAAATGATTTGCAAATTATTGTATTCCGTTCATATTTACATCCAACACAATTTCCCAACTCATATGCAAAACGGGGTTTGTACATGAAGTTAAATAGAAAAAAGAAGGTAATTACCGAGCCAGGTTGTCTTTGACCAGCGTGTCAGTGAGGATGACATTGGTGTCCTGGAGGTACTTCATGAGCGGGGCCACAGCCTGACAACGACACACAAACACAAAAGTATGACGCAGCGTCATTTTAAACACGATGTACTTAAGCTGCCTCCAGACGTACGTCGTCATTGTTGATGGAGTCTGGGGACAAGCTGATGTGTTGGATGTACCGTCTCAGCTCAGGCAGCATCTGGACACAAGTCATGCAAATAAACATAATAATATCATGTATGTTTGTTTTTTTAGCATAGTGGAGCTCACTAAATGTGCACATTTTAAACCCGAGGAACTCAAATGTTACCATGGGGTAAAAAAACGAGTAAACATAACCACTGATATATAGCTGACAGGTTAAAAGTGCGTAAGAAAATGGACAGTTTTTATAGCAATATGACTCTTTAAAGGCCTACTGAAACCCACTACTACCCACCACGCAGTTTGATAGTTTATATATCAATGATGAAATATTAAAATTGCAACACATGCCAATACGGCCGGGTTAGTTTACTAAATTGCAATTTTAAATTTCCCGCGAGGTATCCTGTTGAAAACGTCGCGGAATGATGACGTGTGCTTGTGACGTTATTGGTTGGAGCGGACATTTCAGCCCAGCACCACAGACGGCTAAAAGTAGTCCGTTTTTATCGCATAATTACACGGTATTTTGGACGTCTGTGTTGCTGAATCTTTGCAGTTTGTTCAATTAATAATGGAGACGTCAAAGAAGAATGCTGTTGGTGGAAAGCGGTGCCTTTAGCAACCGGAACAGAGCCGGTGTTTCTTTGTTTGTTGTGAAGCTTTAACACAGAGCGGTCAAGCGAACATGTTTCTCTACGTCAGGGGTAGGGAACCTATGGCTCTCGAGCCAGATGTGGCTCTTTTGATGACTGCATCAGCCTCTCAGATAAATCTTAGCTGACGTTGCTTAACAGGATGAGTAATGAATAATTCCGCTTAATCACAGTGTTAAAAATAACGTTCAAAATATAAAGCATTCTCATGCATTTGAATCCAACCATCCGTTTCTACTGCACCTGTTCAAGAAGTCGCATTAATGGTCAAAAGTGTTTTATTTATTATTGGTTAGCTTCAGAATAACAATGTTATTAAAAAGAATAAGAGATGCACGGATTTAGTTGTAATCTAGGAAAGTACAAATGAAAGAGCTCTTGTCAGAGCGTGGGATGACACTGTACAAGGGTACAGGTCTACGGGTTTCTCCTTATGGAGCTAAATTGAATCCAGTCTCTGTTTGATTCCTTGCTTCTTGTCTGTTTAATAGATGTCATCAGTGTTTGAACCTGACAATTATATTCGGTGTTAAAAATCATTTACGGCTCTCACGGAAATACATTTTTAAATATTTGGCTTTCATGGCTCTCTCAGCCAAAAAGGTTCCCGACCCCTGCTCTACGTCAACCAACAAGTTTTTGGATGAGAAAAATTGTGATATTAAGTCGGCTCTTACGGGAGACATGAGCGGATTATGCGACCTCCTCCTCCTGCAGCTGTCAAAAAAGCAGCTGTGATCTTGGCTCCTCCATTGGCTTCTCTCAGAGAAACTGGCGGTCACCGCAGCCCTCCGACTTTCAGGTATGACTTTATAATCTCATTGAAACACTATTAACACAATAAGCAGATAAGGGATTTTCCAGAATTATCCTCGTAAACGTGTCTAATAACATCTGAATCGGCCGCATAGCTCCGGTTGGTGGAGCGGCCGTGCCAGCAACTTGAGGGTTGCAAGTTCGATTCTCGCCTCCACCATCCTAGTCACTGCCGTTGTTTCCTTTGGCAAGACACTTTACCACCTGCTCCAGTGCCACCCACACTGGTTTAAATGTAACTTAGATATCTGGTTTCACTATGTAAAGCGCTTTGAGTCACTTGAGAAAAGTGCTATATAAATATAATTCACTTCACTTCCACTGCCGTCGCCTTTTTTTTAGTGCTTCACTCTAACTTTCCTCATCCACAAGTCTTTCATCCTCGCTCAAATTAATGGGGAAATTGTCGCTTTCTCGGTCCGAATTGCTCTAGCTGCTGGTGGCTATGATTGTAAACAATGTTCAGATGTGAGGAGCTCCACAACACCCGTGACGTCACGCGCACATCGTCTGCTACTTCTGGTACAAGCAAGGCTTTTTTATAAGCGACCAAAAGTTGCGAACTTTATCGTGGCTATTCTCTACTAAATCCTTTCAGCAAAAATATGGCAATATCGCGAAATGATCAAGTATGACACATAGAATGGACCTGCTATCCCCGTTTGAATAACAAAATCTCATTTCAGTAGGCCTTGAAAGTATAAGTACCAATGATTGTCATACACACACTAGGTGTGGTGAAATTTGTCCTCTTTATTCAACCCATTCCCATGTTCACCCCCTGGGAGGTGAGGGGAGCAGTGAGCAGCAGCTGTGCCACGCCGGGAATCATTTTTGGTGATTTAACCCCCAATTGCAACCCTTGATGCTGAGTGCCAAGCAGGGAGGTAATGGGTCCCATTTTTATAGTCTTTGGTATGACTCGGGCGGGGTTTGAACTCACAACCTACCGATCTCAGGGCGGACACTCTAACTAAAGTTCTCATATCGAACCATACTTGCCAACCTTGAGAGCTACGATTTCGGGAGGTGGGTGGTGGGGGGCGTGCTTAAGAGGGAGGAGTATATTTACATCTACAATTCACCATCTCAAGTATTTCATACATACATATATATATATATATATATATATATAAGTATGAAATACTTGACTTTCAGTGAATAGTTGAATTTCAGACGGCACCTATCAAATACACAGTAATAAAAACACAGTTCTACTAACTGTACTGTGCTTGCTGGTTACTAAAAAAACAACAACACTTACCTTTCACTATTTGAATAACCTTTGTTCTGCCATTTGCGTACTGGCGAGAGTCACTTGCCGTCAGGTGCGCAACACCACGTAAATCGTTGGCCAATCAAAAAGCAACCCCATAACGCTATAGCCAACATTCACCAGGAGATGGCGACAGACAACATAGATTCACTCTATTACAGACGGCGTCGCCATGGCTTTAAGTTCCTCGTTCTTCTGCTTCGTCTCCTTGTGTGTGCAGTTTTTTATTCAAATCCGTAGATGTCGTAACGTGATTGGGCAGGCAGGCTGTTTATATTGTGGGAAAGCGGACTTGAAAACAGGCTGTCCACACTCAGGTCCGCATGGAGCTGGAGGGGGACGTGGCCTCCAGCTCCGCTGAATTTCGGGAAATTTTCGGGAGAGGCGCTGAATTTCGGGAGTCTCACGGAAAATCCGGGAGGGTTGGCAAGTATTTATCGAACTAAACCCGTGTCGTACCTTGTCAGTGAGCAGCGCGGTGAGGCGTTTAGCCTCCCTCTGCAGGTCCAGGTCCATGTTGAAGAGCTGCCCGTTGAGGGCCTTGTAAACCTGCTCCTTGCCCTCGGCCCCGCACGACTCCTCCATGGCGCGCTCCACGCCCGACCAGTCCAGGTCGCGAGGCAGGTGACCCAGGAAGACCCGCACGTGCTCCACGTTGTTCAGGGCCACGCAGAGCTGGCGGGCAAGCGAGGAGGAGGAAACGAGAAAAGAAAGAAGGGCGGAGGTGGAGAAAAGCCGAAGGAAAAGAAACAGGGCTACAGACAGCAAAGGGGCGAGGGTGTGAATGATTGACAGTTGACAAGAGGCAATTTGCTTTTTTTTTTTTTGTTTGTGAACGCATCAGGCGCACTTTTCCCCTGCTGGGACGCCACGCCAAGGCCATGGCTGACATTTGCTTCCCACGTCAACCCGCGCCCTCCGCCACCTTCGCCTTGCTATGGGCGTTACCTGCAGTATGAAGCTTTTGTGGTCTCGGCCCAGCTGGTTCCTCTCAATCTTGCGTGTCAGCAGCTCCGAGTAGCTCACGGCCTCGCTGCAAAAATTCTACGGCAAAGAAGCTCCAGATTAGTCCTGCGTGATTGCAACATTAGGACATCATTTTGAAGAATTCACAGACATAAAGTGGTAACTTGGACAATCGCAAAATTTATTTACATTTTTTTATGTTTGATTTACATATACAAAGTACATTATAATGTCTGAAAATAACTATTGTATTATTATTACTAAATAGTATTTTAATTATTATGATCATCAATATAATTACTATTTGCAGTAGTAGTCCTATCCTTTTAATACTTAATATCTTCAAAGTACATTTTAATACATTAGCTGTAAACGTAGTAGTGGTAGTATAATTTCTTATTTTACTTGTTTATTTTGTTAGAGTTATGTCTATTTACATTTTATACATTAAAATTGTATTATAGTATTATTAATATAACTTTCTATTATTGTTATCACTAAATATTAATACTATTCGTGTTACTATTATTAGTACCAGCAGATGTAGTAGTAGTAGACGTAGAGGAAGTGTATTTTTTTATTTTAGTCTTATTTTGTATTAGTATTATTTATATATATATATATATATATATATATATATATATATATATATATATATATATATATATATATATATATACATATATACATATACATATATATATATATACATGTATATAAATACATATATACTGTATACATACATATATATATATATATATATATACATATATATATACATATATATTTAGATATGTATATATACATATATATATACATACATATACACATATACATACATATACACATACATACATACATATACATATATACATACATACATATACATAGATATACACATACATACATATATATACACACACACATACATACATACATACATATACATATATACATACATACATATACATATACACATATACATACATATATATATATATATATACACACACACACACACACATATACATATATATATATATACACACACATATATATATATATACATATATATATATATATACATAAAATGGTAAATGAGTTGTACTTTTGTAGCGCTTTTCTACCCCTTTTTAAAAGGAGCCCAAAGCGCTTTGACAGTATATCCACATTCACACACACATTCACAGACACATTCACACACTGATGGCGGGAGCTGCCATGCAAGGCGCTCACCAGGACCCATCAGGAGCAAGGGTGAAGTGTCTCGCCCAAGGACACAACGGACGTGACTAGGATGGTAGAAGGTGGGGATTGAACCAGTAACTCTCAGATTGCTGGCACAGCCACTCTACCAACTTTAGTGGAAATAATGAACATATATACACTATATTTATGAATGTATATATATATAATGTAATCTAATATTTTATATATTTGTTTTATATTTATGCAATTCATGGCTTTTTTGAAATTATTCTATTATCAAATTTCATTCAGGTTTCCTCATTAAAAATTCCAATGAACAACTGAAAGCAGCAATTTCTGTGGTAGTCACGATTTCACACTGCAAGATTCTGTCGATCCCTGAATTTATAAAAGCTCTGCTTCTTCCTGCTTGTTAAACTGTGTGAGTAGAATTGGAACTGAGTGACTGACGCATGTTGGAAATGAACCAAACCGCCACTTATAACCTTTTCAAAAGGTCGGAGGTCAAACGTAAACGTCGCTTACGTCGGTCAGGCGGGTGACGAAGATGAAGGCGCCCGCGGAGTCCGGCCAGGCCAGCTGCAGCCAGATGTCTCTCACTTGTCTGAAGCAGGACGTCACCTCCAATGCCGAGGAGCTGTGGCGCTCCTGCTGCACCGCCTCCATCTGACCACACGAGCAATAATATTAATAATAGGGGAAGCTTGGAAGAAATTGTCACTGGAATGACATTCTTGTTTGGACACACTGAAACAATCAGTCCGTTCGTCCCTAGTGGAGACCACAGAGCGGTTACCACGGTTACCAGAGTCTTTCTGCATCTTTTACCTTGTCTGTTTCCACCGCCTTACAGATCCTGTCACATGAGCGGTCGTGGACCACCTGCAGGAACTTGTGGATGGACGACTTGAACCAGTTGTGGAAGCTCGTCAAGGCCAACATCTTTGCATCTCTGCGGAGGACAACAAGGCAAAAGAAGTGAGAATGGGAGAGAACATGGCGCCTGGGAAGACTTTTTTAAGCGGAATATTTTTTCTCGTCCGGTCCTCTGGCACAGAGGTTGAAAATCCAAGCATTTTAGAAGGTACTTATACAAACAAAACATCTTAAAGAAGGTATGAAGTGGGAAAATAACACATTGAGTTGAAATAATTTGCTGACAGTTTGAACCTGCCCCTCCTGAGGTCATACACACTCAGAAACAACATGAAAACAATGGAGGGAGGTACTGTAGAGCAGGGGTCACCAACGCGGTGCCCGCGGGCACCAGGTAGCCTGTAAGGACCAGATGAGTCGCCCGCTGGCCTGTTCTAAAAATAGCTCAAATAGCAGCACTTACCAGTGAACTGCCTTTATTTTTTAAATTGTATTTATTTACTAGCAAGCTGGTCTCGCTTTGCTTGACATTTTTAATTCTAAGAGAGACAAAAATCAAATAAAATTTGAAAATCCAAGAAAATATTTTAAAGACTTGGTCTTCACTTGCTTAAATAAATTCATTTTTTTTTTTACTTTGCTTCTTATAACTTTCATAAAGACAATTTTAGAAAAAAAATACAACCTTAAAAATTATTTTAGGATTTTTAAACACATATACCTTTTTACCTTTTAAATTCCTTCCTCTTCTTTCCTGAAAATTTAAATCAATGTTCAAGTGAATTTATTTTTTTTATTGTAAAGAATAATAAATACTTTTTAATTTAATTCTTCATTTTAGCTTCTGTTTTTTCGACAAAGAATATTTGTGAAATATTTCTTCAAACTTATTATGATTAAAATTGAAAAATGAATATTCTGGCAAATCTAGAAAATCTTTAGAATCAAATTTAAATCTTATTTCAAAGTCTTTTGAATTTCTTTTAAAATTTTTGTTGTGGAAAATCTAGAAGAAATAATGAGTTGTCTTTGTTAGAAATATAGCTTGCTCCAATTTATTATATATTCTAACAAAGTGCAGATTGGATTTTAACCTGATTAAAACATGTCATCAAAATCCTAAAATTAATCTTAATCAGGAAAAATTACTAATGATGTTCCATAAATTCTTTCTTACATTTTTTCAAAAAGATGTCATCAGTTTCTGATTTATTAAATTGAATGACAGTGCAAAATATTGCTCATTTGTAGTGGTCTTTCTTGAACTATTTGGAAAAAAAGATATAAAAATAACAAAAAATGTGTTGAAAAATAAACAAGTGATTCCATTATAAATGAAGATTTCTATACATACAAGTAATCATCAATTTAAAGTGCACTCTTTGGGGATTGTTGTCAGAAAAGTTCTGTGTAAATTATCGAATAAAACCTTGTATTACATTGTGTTCCTGACGAGAAGAAAAAAGGCTGGAGCTTTCCAAGAAGAATGCTGGACTTCCAGGCGGACAGATGGCAGAATCTTCCCAACTTCCAGAGGAACTCTTTTAAGTATTTTTACAAACCCTCTTTGATCATGCTGCCGCTGGGTGACATCATATGCAAATACAGTATTAGCTTTCACTGCTATGCTGATGACACCCAACTCTACATGCCCCTAAAGCTGACCAACACACCGGATTGTAGTCAGCTGGAGGCGTGTCTTAATGAAATTAAACAATGGATGTCCGCTAATTTTTTGCAACTTAACGCCAAAAAAACGGAAATGCTGATTATCGGTCCTGCTAGACACCGACCTCTATTTAATAATACAACTTTAACATTTGACAACCAAATAATAAAACAAGGTGACTCGGTAAAAAATCTGGGTATTATCTTCCACCCAACTCTCTCCTTTGAGTCACACATTAAAAGCGTTACTAAAACGGCCTTCTTTCATCTCCGTAATATCGCTAAAATTCGCTCCATTTCGTCCACTAAAGACGCTGAGATCATTATCCATGCGTTTGTTACGTCTCGTCTCGATTACTGTAACGTATTATTTTCGGGTCTCCCCATGTCTAGCATTAAAAGATTACAGTTGGTACAAAATGCGGCTGCTAGACTTTGGACAAGAACAAGAAAGTTTGATCACATTACGCCTGTACCGGCTCACCTGCACTGGCTTCCTGTGCACTTAAGATGTGACTTTAAGGTTTTACTACTTACGTATAAAATACTACACGGTCTAGCTCCACTCCTCTCTGAGCTGCTACCTTACCGTGGTAGAGGAGTTTGCGTGTCCCAATGATCCTAGGAGCTATGTTGTCTGGGGGTTTTCATGCCCCCTGGTAGGGTCTCCCAAGACAAACAGGTCCTAGGTGAGTGATCAGACAAAGAGCAGCTCAAAGACTTCTATGGAATTACAACGAAATGAACCCAGATTTCCCTCGCCCGGACGTGGGTCACCGGGGCCTCGCTCTGGAGCCAGGCCCGGAGTTGGGGCACGATGGCGAGCGCCTGGTGGTCGGGCCTGTTCCCATGGGGCCCGGCCGGGCACAGCCCGAAGAGGCAACGTGGGTCATCCCTCCAATGGGCTCACCACTCATAGGAGGGGCCATAGAGGTCGGGTGCATTGTGAGCTGGGCGGCAGCCGAAGGCAGGGCACTTGGCGGTCCGATCCTCGGCTACAGAAGCTAGCTCTTGGGACGTGGAACGTCACCTCACTGGGGGGGAAGGAGCCTGAGCTAGTGCGCGAGGTAGAGAAGTTCCGGCTGGATATAGTCGGACTCACCTCGACGCACAGCAAGGGCTCTGGAACCAGTTCTCTCGAGAGGGACTGGACCCTCTTCCACTCTGGCGTTGCCGGCAGTGAGAGGCGACGGGCTGGGGTGGCAATTCTGGTTGCCCCCCGGCTCAAAGCCTGTACGTTTGAGTTCAACCCAGTGGACGAGAGGGTAGCTTCCCTTCGCCTTCGGGTGGGGGGACGGGTCCTGACTGTTGTTTGTGCTTACGCACCAAACAGCAGTTCAGAATACCCACCCTTTTTGGGTACACTCGAGGGAGTACTGGAAAGTGCTCCTCCGGGTGATTCCCTTGTCCTACTGGGAGACTTCAACGCTCATGTTGGCAACGACAGTGAAACCTGGAGAGGCGTGATTGGGAAAAATGGTCGCCCGGATCTAAACCCGAGTGGTGTTTTGTTATTGGACTTTTGTGCTCGTCACAGTTTGTCGATAACAAACACCATGTTCAAACATAAGGGTGTCCATATGTGCACTTGGCACCAGGACACCCTAGGCCGCAGTTCCATGATCGACTTTGTAGTTGTGTCATCGGATTTGCGGCCTTATGTTTTGGACACTCGGGTGAAGAGAGGGGCGGAGCTTTCTACCGATCACCACCTGGTGGTGAGTTGGCTGCGATGGTGGGGGAGGATGCCGGACAGACCTGGCAGGCCCAAGCGCATTGTGAGGGTCTGCTGGGAACGTCTGGCAGAGTCTCCTGTCAGAGAGAGTTTCAATTCACACCTCCGGGAGAACTTTGAACATGTCACGAGGGAGGTGCGGGACATTGAGTCCGAGTGGACCATGTTCCGAACCTCTATTGTCGAGGCGGCTGATTGGAGCTGTGGCCGCAAGGTTGTTGGTGCCTGTCGTGGCGGTAATCCCAGAACCCGTTGGTGGACACCAGCAGTGAGGGATGCCGTCAAGCTGAAGAAGGAGTCCTATCGGGTTCTTTTGGCTCATAGGACTCCGGAGGCAGTGGACGGGTACCGACGGGCCAAGCGGTGTGCAGCTTTAGCGGTCGCGGAGGCAAAAACTCGGACATGGGAAGAGTTCGGGGAAGCCATGGAAAACGACTTCCGGACGGCTTCGAAGCGATTCTGGACCACCATACGGCGCCTCAGGAAGGGGAAGCAGTGCACTATCAACACCGTGTATGGTGCGGATGGTGTTCTGCTGACTTCGACTGCGGATGTTGTGGATCGGTGGAGGGAATACTTCGAAGACCTCCTCAATCCCACCAACACGTCTTTCTTTGAGGAAGCGGTGCCTGGGGAATCTGTAGTGGACTCTCCTATTTCTGGGGCTGAGGTCGCTGAGGTAGTTAAAAAGCTCCTCGGCGGCAAGGCCCCGGGGGTGGATGAGATCCGCCCGGAGTTCCTTAAGGCTCTGGATGCTGTGGGGCTGTCTTGGTTGACAAGACTATGCAGCATCGCGTGGACATCGGGGGCGGTACCTCTGGATTGGCAGACCGGGGTGGTGGTCCCTCTCTTTAAGAAGGGGGACCGGAGGGTGTGTTCCAACTATCGTGGGATCACACTCCTCAGCCTTCCCGGTAAGGTTTATTCAGGTGTACTGGAGAGGAGGCTTCGCCGGATAGTCGAACCTCGGATTCAGGAGGAACAGTGTGGTTTTCGTCCTGGTCGTGGAACTGTGGACCAGCTCTATACTCTCGGCAGGGTTCTTTAGGGTGCATGGGAGTTTGCCCAACCAGTCTACATGTGCTTTGTGGACTTGGAGAAGGCATTCGACCGTGTCCCTCGGGAAGTCCTGTGGGGAGTGCTCAGAGAGTATGGGGTATCGGACTGTCTTATTGTGGCGGTCCGCTCCCTGTATGATCAGTGTCAGAGCTTGGTCCGCATTGCTGGCAGTAAGTCGGACACGTTTCCAGTGAAGGTTGGACTCCGCCAAGGCTGTCCTTTGTCACCGATTCTGTTCATAACTTTTATGGACAGAATTTCTAGGCACAGTCAAGGCGTTGAGGGGTTCCGGTTTGGTGGCCACGGGATTAGGTCTCTGCTTTTTGCAGATGATGTAGTCCTGATGGCTTCATCTGGCCGGGATCTTCAGCTCTCACTGGATCGGTTCGCAGCCGAGTGTGAAGCGACCGGAATGAGAATCAGCACCTCCAAGTCCGAGTCCATGGTTCTCGCCCGGAAAAGGGTGGAGTGCCATCTCCGGGTTGGGGAGGAGACCCTGCCCCAAGTGGAGGAGTTCAAGTACCTAGGAGTCTTGTTCACGAGTGGGGGAAGAGTGGATCGTGAGATCGACAGGCGGATCGGTGCGGCGTCTTCAGTAATGCGGACGTTGTATCGATCCGTTGTGGTGAAGAAGGAGCTGAGCCGGAAGGCAAAGCTCTCAATTTACCGGTCGATCTACGTTCCCATCCTCACCTATGGTCATGAGCTTTGGGTCATGACCGAAAGGATAAGATCACGGGTACAAGCGGCCGAAATGAGTTTCCTCCGCCGGGTGGCGGGTCTCTCCCTTAGAGATAGGGTGAGAAGCTCTGCCATCCGGGAGGAGCTCAACGTAAAGCCTCGGGATCCCCCGGGAAGAGCTAGACGAAGTGGCTGGAGATAGGGAAGTCTGGGCTTCCCTGCTTAGGCTGCTGCCCCCGCGACCCGACCTCGGATAAGCGGAAGATGATGGATGGATGGATGGATGGTTGGTCTAGCTCCATCATATCTTGCCGATTGTATTGTACCATATGTCCCGGCAAGAAATCTGCGTTCAAAAGACTCCGGCTTATTAGTGATTCTTAGAGCCCAAAAAAAGTCTGCGGGCTATAGAGCGTTTTCCGTTCGGGTTCCAGTACTCTGGAATGCCCTCCCGGTAACAGTTCGAGATGCTACCTCAGTAGAAGCATTTAAGTCTCACCTTAAAACTCATCTGTATACTCTAGCCTTTAAATAGACCTCCTTTTTAGACCAGTTGATCTGCCGCTTCTTTTCTTTTTCTCCTATGTTCCCCCCCTCCCTTGTGGAGGGGGTCCGGTCCGATGACCATGGATGAAGTACTGGCTGTCCAGAGTCGGGACCGCTCGCCTGTTTATCGGTTGGGGACTTCTCTACGCTGCTGATCCGCCTCCGCTTGGGATGGTTTCCTGTGGACGGGACTCTCGCTGCTGTCTTGGATCCGCTTTGAACTGAACTCTCGCGGCTGTGTTGGAGCCACTATGGATTGAACTTTTACAGTATCATGTTAGACCCGCTCGACATCCATTGCTTTCGGTCCCCTAGAGGGGGGGGTGCCTACATTTGAGGTCCTTTCCAAGGTTTCTCATAGTCAGCATTGTCACTGGCGTCCCACTGGGTGTGAATTCTCCCTGCCCTTATGTGGGCCTACCGAGGATGTCGTAGTGGTTTGTGTTGTGGTTTGTGCAGCCCTTTGAGACATTTGTGATTTAGGGCTATATAAATAAACATTGATTGATTGATTGATTGATCTATTTTATGGGATTCTCTGTGATCTATTTTATGGGACATTCTTTGATCTGTTCGGGAACCGAAGGCAATGCTGGTCACGACCCACTTCCTTGAGGAAGCAGCTGTGGGAAGGAGGGGGGTGAAAATCAAATAAAGAAGCACGAGAACGATCTTGGATTAGAACAGGGGTCGGGAACCTTTTTGGCTGAGAGAGCCATGAAAGCCAAATGTTTCACAAAGTATTTCCGTAAGAGCCATATAACATTTTTCAACACTGAATACAACAAAATTTGTGCATTTTTAAGTATGACCAACATTTGTAGAGTATAATAAGTCTCTTATTCTTTTTAACAACATTGTTATTATAAAAGTTAACCAATAATACATATAATACTTCTTACCATTAATGCGACATCTTGAACAGGTGCGGTAAAAAACGGATGGTTGGATTAAAATGCATGAGAATGTTTTATAATTTGAACGTTATTTTTGAGACTGTGATTATTCATTACTTATCGTGTTAAGCAATGTCAGCTAAGATTTATCTGAGAGCCAGATGCAGTCATCCGGCTCTAGAGCCATAGTTTCCCTACCCCTGGTTTAAGCATTAGACCCCTTTTTACCTGCACCCTGCCTCCCGCTGTTTCCCAGATCTACAAAGCAATTAGCTACCGACTGCCACCTACTGATATGGAAGAGTATTACACGGATACTCGGCTTAGCCCGGTTAGGAGAGTGGCCGTGCTAGCAACCTGAGGGTTCCAGGTTCGATTCCCGCTTCCGCCATCCTAGTCACTGCCGTTGTGTCCTTGGGCAAGACAATTTACACACCTGCCCCCAGTGCCACCCACACTGGTTTAAATGTAACTTAGATATTGGGTGTCACTATGTAAAGCGCTTTGAGTCACTAGAGAAAAGCGCTATATCAATCAATCAATCAATCAATGTTTATTTATTTAGCCCTAAATCACAAATGTCTCAAAGGACTGTACAAACCATTACGACTACGACATCCTCGGAAGAACCCACGAAAGGGGCAAGGAAAACTCACACCCAGTGGGCAGGGAGAATTCACATCCAGTGGGACGCCAGTGACAATGCTGACTATGAGAAACCTTGGAGAGGACCTCAGATGTGGGGAAAAGCAATGGATGTTGAGCGGGTCTAACATGATAATGTGAAAGTTCAATCCATAGTGGCTCCAACACAGCCGCGAGAGTTCAGTTCAAAGCGGATCCAAGACAGCAGCGAGAGTCCCGTCCACAGGAAACCATCCCAAGCGGAAGCGGATCAGCAGCGTAGAGATAAATATAATTATCTGAGAGCCATATGTAGTCATCAAAAGAGTTCCCTACCCCGGGGTTAGAGCATGATGCGGGATGTGTACAGGCAGTACAATGACTATGCCTCTCCTCGGATCAGAGTATAAATTTAATCCTGTCTCTGTTTGATTCTTTGCCTTTTTGTCTTGTTTAATAGATGTCATCAATGTTTGAACCTGACAATTGTAATAGAGATCCATCTGGATTCATCAACTTCATTCTAAACATTTCTTCAGAAAAAAATAATATTTTTGGGGCAGCATAGCTCGGTCGGTAGAGTGGCCGTGCCAGCAACTTGAGGGTTGCAGGTTCGATTCCCGCTTCTGCCATCCTAGCCGCTGCCGTTGTGTCCTTGAGCAAGACACTTTACCCACCTGCTCTCGGTGCCACCCACATTGGTTTAAATGTAACTTAGATATTGGGTTTCACTATGTAAAAAGCGCTTTGAGTCACTAGAGAAAAGCGCTATATAAATATGATTAACTTCACACATTTTAAACGTAAACAATATTTACACAAAATCTAGCTGTCAACATTGAATATTGCATCGTTGCATTTCTATCCACAGCTTATGAACTTTCATTCATATTTTGTTGAAGTATTATTCAATAAATATATTTATAAAGGATTTTGGAATTGTTGCTATTTTTCAAATATTTTTAAAAAAATCTCACGTACCCCTTGGCATACCTTCATGTACCCCCATTTGAGAACCACTGCTCAAATTTGGTAACTGGTGATTCATTTAAGCTAATGTCCCAATACTTTTGTGTGTTTCATGCAGCGGCGTGGTGACCCACTTGAGCGGAAGAAACTCCCGGAAGCCCTTGAGGCTTTTCAACGACATGAAGAGCTCGAACACGGTCTCGCCCGTAGTCTGCGTCAGTCTGGAACTTTCCTGCTCCAAGGTGCCGCACAGCCTCTCCATGGCCACGTTGACATCATCGGCCACCTGTTGCAAGAGGAGGAACATGTAGTCTGGAACCACGTACTAACATTAATATGTGTCCCGAGAGGAGGAGTGTCCAAACTAAGCCCCGCCAGTGTCCTCAATCTGGCCTGCGAGACCTCCAAAAATACATTAAAGTTGATCCGCAGCACACATACCGTATTTTCCGGACCATAGGGCGCACCGATTTAAAAGGAGTAATGCCGATAAACGGGTCTTGGTTAGGTTTATTTTCATATAAAAGGTGCACCGGATTATAGGGCGCGTTAAAGGCCTACTGAAATGAGATTTTCTTATTTAAACGGGGATAGCAGGTCCATTCTATGTGTCATACTTGATCATTTCGTGATATTGCCATATTTTTGCTGAAAGGATTTAGTAGAGAACATCCACGATAAAGTTCGCCAAAAAAAAGCCTTGCCTGTACCGGAAGTAGCAGACAATCATGGCCACCAGCAGCTAGAGCGATTTGGACGGAGAAAGCGACGATTTCCCCATTAATTTGAGCGAGGGTGAACGTTTTGTGTCACACCCGGACCTGGATTTGTTTTGCTCCTTCGACGCAGAGGGAATACGGGACGAGCCAGGCGTGAATTTAGGTACATGATTATTTATTTATACACTATAGAGAAAAATAAGCAAACTAAGGCCGCTCACGAGGAGGTATACAACTTGGTTACGAAATACAAACAGGAAACAAAAACACTTGCACGATGGCATGAATGAACTATGAACAGAAACAGCACGATGGCATGACTAGAAACAACTAAAACAAAACAATTACCGTGACAAAAAAAAAAACAGGAGGAAAGAATAGCAAGGTGCGTGGCAGGTGATCGTGGGCATGGAGAATGAGCAGCATAGGCGTAGCTCGGTTGGTAGAGTGGCCGTGTCAGCAACTCGAGGGTTGCAGGTTCGATTCCCGCTTCCGCCATCCTAGTCACTGCCGTTGTGTCCTTGGGTTAAGACACTTTACCCAGCTGCTCCCAGTGCCACCCACACTGGTTTAAATGTAACTTAGATATTGGGTTTCACTATGTAAAGCGCTTTGAGTCACTCGAGAAAAGCGCTATATAAATATAATTCACTTCACTTCATAGGTAGGCAATGCAATGAAAGCAAATAGCAAAGTTCCCAGGACGAGGACAGAAACAGAATGCTATAAATAGCAGCTATGATGATTAGAAACAGGTGTGGGACTGAGGGCTGGGCGTGACTTGGAGACCAGGTGGAAACTAATGGGTTACTATGGAAAAAAAACAAAACCAGGAAGTGTAAAACGGGAAACAGGAGTCCAAAAACAAAACAAACTTGATCAAACTTAAAACTGAATTACAGGCATGACAATTTGTGGATGAGGAAAGTCAGAGTGAAGGACTAGAGAAAAAAACTAGACGGCAGAGCGATTCAGATGTAATTAGACAAATTTACTAGGATGATTCTGGAAAATCCCTTATCTGCTTATCGTGTTACTAGTGTTTTAGTGAGATTATATGGTCGTACCTGTACAACCTGAAAGTCGGAGAGGTGTGGCGACCGCCAGTGTCTCCGAGGGAAGCCACGTTTCTCGACGAGGTGAAGGCAGCTAGTATGGCCGGGCTGAGATTTTTTTTTTTTCCCCCTCCTCCACAGTGGAAGCATCCGACGGTCGGGGGCGGCCGGTGGGAGGAGGCAAGAGAGTCCACAGCTGCCTCTTCGACAGCTGCAGGAGAAACGACGCAAGCTCTCCGCTCATGTCTACGGTAAGAGCCGACTTATTACCACCATTTTCTCACCGAAACCTGCCGGTTGACATGTGGTAGGGCAGGGGTCGGGAACCTTTTTGGCTGAGAGAGCCATTAAAGCCACATATTATAAAATGTATTCCTGTGAGAGCCATATAATATTTTTTAACGCTGAATACAACTAAATGCGTGCATTTTTAAGTAACATTGTTATTCTGAGGCTAACCAATAATAAATAAGATACTTCTTAATTTGACTTCTTGAACTGTTGGGATACAAAACAGATCAATGGATTAAAATGCATGAGAATTTTTTTTATATTCTCAACGTTGTTTTTAACACTTTAACACATACCATGAATTGATTTACGTGGACCCCTTATTCGGGTGTTAGCATTTAGTGGTCAATTGGACGGAATATGTACTGTAATGCGCAATCTACTTATAAAAGTTCCATTCAATCAATCAAAAATGTGATTACCAGCTGAATTATTCATTACTTATCGTGTTAAGCAATCTCAGCTAAGATTTATCTGAGAGCCAGAAGCAGTCATCAAAAGAGCCACATCTGGCTCGAGAGCCATAGGTTCCCTACCCCTGTGGTAGGGAATCATGTTCGCCTGACCGCTCTGTTCCATAGTAAAGCTTCACCGTCATCTTTCGGGAATGTAAACAAGTAAACACCGGTTGTGTTTGTGTTGCTAAAGGCGGCCGCAATACACCGCTTCCCCCCTACATCTTTCTTCTTTGACGTCTCCATTATTCATTGAACAAATTGCAAAAGATTCAGCAACACAGATGTCCATAATACTGTGGAATTATGCCATGGGTGTCAAACTCTGGCCCGCGGGCCAAATTTGGCCCTCTGTGTAATTTCATTTGGCCCTTGAGGCAATATCAAATTAACATTAGAGCTGGCCCGCAGCTGTAACACCGCATTCACCACTTATACTTGTCCACCCTCCCGATTTTCCCGGGAGACTCCCGAACTTAAGTGCCCCTCCGGAATTTCTCCCGATTTCCACCCGGACAATAATATTGGGGGCGTGCCGTAAAAGCACTGCCTTTGGCGTTCTCTACATGTCGCCACGTCCGCTTTTCCTCCATACAAACATAATATATGCAACTTATACACACACACAAGTGTATGCAAGGCATACTTGGTCAACAGCCATACAGGTCACACTGAGGGTGGCCGTATAAGCAACTTTAATACTGTTACAAATATACGCCACACTGTGAACCCACAGCAAACAAGAATAACAAACACATTTCGAGAAAACATCCGCACCGTAACAACATAAACACAACATAAACACAACCGAACAAATACCCAGAACCCCTTGCATCACTAACTCTTCCGGGATGCTACAATATACACCCCCGCTACCACCAAACCCCGCCCCAACTCAAGCCCTGCGCCGAAAAGAGGCATTCAATTTGTATTTTTATTTCATTTGATATCCCATTAATATTTTTTAATTATTATTATTTTAAACTTGATTATGCATGTCACTATAAAGTTATATAAGCTTTGCTTGGTCAATATTCAATGCAAAACTTGTTTGGGTCCCTATTAAAGGATTAATTCTGGGGTGCCCACACTTTTTCTGCAGGCGAGCTACTTTTCAATTGACCAACTCGAGGGGATCTACCTCATTTATATATATCATTTATATTTATTTATTTATGAAAGAGACATTTTTGTAAACAAGTTAAATGTGTTTAATGATAATACAAGCATGTGTAACACATATAGATGTCTTTCTCTCACGAAGACAAGAATATAAGTTGGTGTATTACCTGATTCTGATGACTTGCATTGATTGGAATCAGACAGTAATGATGATAACGCCCACATTTTCAAATGGAGGAGAAAAAAAGTTGTCCTTTCTGTACAATACCACATGAAAGTGGTTGGTTTTTGGCATCTAATTCATCCAGCTTCCATACACTTTACAAGAAAAACATTGGCGGCAAATTCCGTAGCTTGCTTGATTGACATTCACGGCACCCGAGGGTCTTGTGAGATGACGCTGGCTGCTGCCAGTTCATTATTATGAAAAAATGACAGAGAGGAAGGCGAGAAACACTTTTTATTTCAACAGACTTTCGCGCCGTCCCTTCCGTCAAAACTCTAAAGGCCGACTGCACATTTCCTATCTTCACAATAAAAGCCCTGTTTCATGCTGCCTGCGCTAACAAAATAAGAGTCTCGGAAAGCTGGCGTGCACAAGTGATGTGCACGCCAGCTTTCTGAGGGATCGCTTGTGCACGCCAGTTTTCCGAGACTCTGTATTTAGTTAGCGCAGGCAGCATGAAGCAGGGCTTTTATTGTGAAGATAGGAAATGTGCAGTCGGCCTTTAGAGTTTTGACGGAAGGTACGGCGCGAGAGTCTGTTGAAATAAAAAGTGTTTCTCGCCTTCCTCTCGGTCATATTTTCATAATAATGATCTTGCAGCAGCCAGCGTCATCTCACAAGACCCTCCGGTACCGTGAATGTCATTTAAGTGACATCTTGGTGAAGATTGATGATCACTAATTTTTAGGTCTATTTTTTTTAAAAGCCTGGCTGGAGATCGACTGACACACCCCCCGCGGTCGACTGGTAGCTCGCGATCGACGTAATGGGCACCCCTGGATTAATTTGTTCAACCTCAGCCCGCGGCTTTGTTCAGTTTTAAATTTTGGCCCACTCTGTATTTGAGTTTGACACCCCTGAATTATGCGATGAAAAGAGACGACTTCTAGCTGGGAACGGTGCTGGAACAAGATGTCCTCTACAATGCGTGATGTCACGCGCAGGCTTCATCATATACTTTCGCGCGAAATTTCAAATTGCAATTTAGTAAACTAAAGCGGCCGTATTGGCATGTGTTGCAATGTTAATATTTCATCATTGATATATAAACTATCAGACTGCGTGGTCGGTAGTAGTGGGTTTTAGTAGGCCTTTAGAGTCCAACAAAATACGGTATCCTCCTCTTCAGGCTTCGCTACACGTCTTAAAAATCTGCTGTTTAAACGGAATGGAGACATACCAGTTTCTCCAGCTGCCTGTAGGAGACGCTGAAGAAATCCACTTTGACCGCGCTGCAGAAAACAAGCGGGAAGTCAGTTCAGGTGCAACAAAGATGCGAGGGCGCATTCCTGCTGGCTGTTCACCTGTAGAAAAGTTTGTTGTAGACGTTCTGGGCTCTCTGCATGTCGGCACACACGGCGTCCACCACCAGAACCAGCTTCTTCAGCAGCTCCTCCAGAGACTGCACAACCTTGTTAGTTTTTGCACAACTCAAGTACGGTGCAAAAACTGGCCGTGTGCACATACCCCGTCTTCCGGTTTGTGTTGCGCGATGAGGGCCTCGTACCACTCCGAGGTTCCTTTCTGTGGAGAGCGTGCAGTCATTAGCAAGCGGCTCGTTATTAACGTGCCCGACCGGGTTAATTACGGGACTTCAAAGCCATGTTTCCACCAGGCGGTTCACAGGCTGACTGAGGAGAGTACGCACTTTATTTTGCACAGGGGACTCCGGTTGGCGTACTCAAGTGTTTCATGGCACTTACCTTCACAGCAGAGGTGATGTCCAAGTGCAGCTCGTTCCGCAGAGGACAAACGGTCTTAAACGCCCGCATGTTTTGCATGTAGCCAATCCCCCTGGAGGCCATAAAAAAATGTGTCCTGTTAGAAGTCAACCACAGTAAGACTAGGGTACTAAGCTTTAAAATAAATAATATATACAGTGGGGCAAAAAAGTATTTAGTCAGCCACCGATTGTGCAAGTTCTCCCACTTCAAATGATGACAGAGGTCTGTCATTTTCATCATAGGTACACTTCAACTGTGAGAGACAGAATGTGAAAAAAAAATCCAGGAATTCACATTGTAGGAATTTTTAAGAATTTATTTGGTGGAAAATAAGTATTTGGTCAACCATTCAAAGCTCTCACTGATGGCTCAAAATCTCACGATACATGGCCCCATTCATTCTTTCCTTAACACGGACCAATAGTCCTGTCCCCTTAGCAGAAAAACAGCCCCAAAGCATGATGTTTCCACCCCCATGCTTCACAGTAGGTATGGTGTTCTTGGGATGCAACTCAGTATTCTTCTTCCTCCAAACACGACGAGTTGAGTTTATACCAAAATGGATACATGGATGATACAGCAAAGGTCATCATTGTCACCGACGTCCCACTGGGTTTGAGTTTTCCTTTCCCTTATGTGGGCCTACCGAGGATGTCGTAGTGGTTTGTGCAGCCCTTTGAGACACTAGTGATTTAGGGCTATATAAGTAAACATTGATTGATTGATTGAGGATTGGGAGAATGTCATGTGGTCAGATGAAACCGAAATAGAACTTTTTGGTATAAACTCCACTCGTCGTGTTTGGAGGAAGAAGAATACTGAGTTGCATCCCAAGAACACCACACCTACTGTGAAGCATGGGGGTGGAAACATCATGCTTTGGGGCTGTTTTTCTGCTAAGAGGACAGGACGATTGATCCGTGTTAAGGAAAGAATGAATGGGGCCATGTATCGTGAGATTTTGAGCCAAAACCTCCTTCCATCAGTGAGAGCTTTGAATGGTTAACCAAATACTTATTTTCCACCATAATTTACAAATAAAGGATTTAAAATGCCTACAATGTGAATTTCTGTATTTTTTTTTTCACATTCTGTCTCTCACAGTGTAAGTGTACCTATGATGAAAATTACAGACCTCTGTCATCATTTGAAGTGGGAGAACTTGCACAATCGGTGGCTGACTAAATACTTTTTTGCCCCACTGTATATATTTTATATATACACTGTATACTTGTTTAATTAAATGTTAAAATAAATAATATATATATTTGATATATATTTGTTTAATTAAATGTTGTACATTTTTTTATAGTTTTTTTTATTTTTATGTAATTGTATTTTATAAACACTTCTTTACTTTTTAGGGTTTTAGTTGTCAGGCTTGTCCCTGACAGTTTGGTTTTGTTTTAGTTTTTCTTCTGTGTATGTCTTTGTTTCCTGTCAGCGCCTTTATTTTGGTTATTTCCTGCTTTTCTCCCTGAGCGCTGTTTCCCCTCAGCTGCGGCTGATTGGCACCTGGCCACACCTGGTGTCAATCAGCCCGCTCTTGTTTAAACCTGCTTTGTCGTCCAGTCAGCGCTGGATTATTGTCGTTGCTACCTGTCGTGTCGTGTCAATGCAGCGTTGCGGTAAGGTATATTCGGTAGCTGTTTGTAGCTTGCTGTCTTTTGCTCCCTGCTTCCAGTTTTATTTGTTCATAGCCTTTTCCTTTTGTTTGTTCTTGTTTAGTATTTTATTAAATCATGTTTTCTTACTCGATGCCTGCCTCCATCTCTGCATCTTGGGGTCCGTCACATACGAACTCTGACATTAGTAAGCTTAGAATGAGAGTAAACTGCGAAAAAAAAACCTCACACTAGCTTGATGCTAATTTACTTTGGATTTGCCATAGACATGCTACTATTAGCGTTGGCAATTTTACATGGTTATTTCCACGCCTCTAAATTTGGAAGTGAACACTACAACTAAGATTATTGTTACAAGTAAACAGCTGGTGTGTAATGAGTACAATATTTAGAGTATGAACAGGTTGTAGGGCGCAACATGACACATTGAGCCTCATGGAAAAAGCTACTTCCTACAAAACGCAAACCGTGCCGTTCAATTGAATATTACCTATCATCAAAAGGTTCAGATAATCTGGATAAATCAATCAATCAATCAATGTTTATTTATGTAAATCTAA
Organism: Nerophis ophidion; assembly: GCF_033978795.1. NCBI lineage: Eukaryota > Metazoa > Chordata > Actinopteri > Syngnathiformes > Syngnathidae > Nerophis > Nerophis ophidion. Next base: position 10,203,683 of record NC_084617.1, on the reverse strand, counting down.
AGTGTCTCAAAGGGCTGCACAAGCCGTAACAACATCCTCGGTTCAGATCCCACATAAGAGCAAGGAAAAACTCACAACCCAGTGGGATGCCAATGTGAATGACTATGAGAGGACCGCAGACGTGGGTGAGCCCCCAACTCTAGGGGAGACCGGATGCAATGGACGTCGAGTGGGTCTCGCATAATATTAGGAAATCACTGCACGTAAGCGGCAACTCCGAAAACCCACATTGAATGCCCGTGACCTTCGATCCTTGCATCAGTGTGTAAAGGATATCACCACATGGGCTCAGGAACATTTCAGAAAACCACTGTCAGTAAGTACAGTTGGTTGTTACATCTGTTAAGTGCAAGTTAAAACTCTACTATGCAAAGCGAAAGCCATTTATCAACAACACCCAGAAACTCCACCGGCTTCGCTGGGCCCGAGCTCATCTTAGATGGACTGATGCAAAGTGGAAACATGTTCTGTGGTCTGACGATTCCACATTTCAAATTGGGGTTTGTAAATAGTTAATCGAAGTTAGGAAAAAGAAAAGCTCCACTGTGTACAACTTCTAAGCATTTTTAATTTATTTCATTTAGAGATGTCCGATAATGGCTTTTTTTGTCTTTTCTTTTTTTTTTTTTTTTCTTTGTCATGAAAAAGGGATGTTTTTGTCATGAAAAAGGGAGTTTTTTGTGGTCGGTGCACTAATTGTAAGTGTATATTGTGTTTTTTTTATGTTGATTATATTAACAAATAAATAAATAATTTATTTTCTTTTTTTTTAATAAAAATTTATAAAAAATTCTTCTGCGGCGCGGTACCAATCAGACCACGGCCCGGTACCGGCCCCTGGTTGGGGACCACTGGCTTTGTTAGTACCTGCCAGTAGCTGGTTTCGAGGTACCGTGCAGTAAAAAAAGACAAAACATTAATTCCTGCATGAAAAGTTCAAGCATGTCACGTCGATAGCAAACAACGCGTTGGCGGCGAAGGTACGTTACCTCAACATAAGTTCGTAGCGCGTTACGGCGGCGGCGCTGGTGCAAGGGAACACCTGCCTCATGTTCTTCATCAGGCACAGGCAGTGCTCCGTGTACAGCCTGAAACTGTCCGAGAGCTGCCTCTCCTGGACACAGGAAGCCCCCCAGGTTACGCTGTGAGACATTTTTGACTGGAGCAAAAAAGCCTCAATGAATGTCAATGGCGAGCTAATGAGGCGCCCGTTTCTGCGGAAACGTTGTGCTTTTTAAACCCCCCCCCCCCAACCCACCAGGTCTCCTCTCACAGAGGGAGGGTCCCACTCTGCATCGATGGCCCTCAGGAGGCGCAGCAGCAGGGAGTAGCACACACGCTGGGTTCGGTGGTGGCCGCTGTAGCACTGCCAGCGACTGCAAACCAAGACGGGTTTTTAAGAGCTTCCTTTTTGGACGTCCGACGTGTTTTTACTCACATGATGGCCTGTTGGAGGCGGGTGAGGTCCGTCTGCATGGCGTGGTGAGTCAGCGTGGTCCACGCCGGGGGGCTAACCTGCCCGTTCCAGTTGTACGGCTCCCGCTGGCAGAGTACATAAAACTGTTATTGTGTGAATGCTCCAAAAAGTTTTCTATCTTATTAGTTATTCAACTTCTTTTTGTCCCGGCCAGGGCGCTTTCCAATGCGTCCTCATCTGTGCCTCATGCGCTCTCTCAGCAGACAGCGCGCTCGGACACGCCCCTGCTGGCGCTGAGAGCAGCACGCCCACGCAGCTACAAGCCTGCTGACGATTACCTTTCTACACACCTGGGATTAATGAGGGCGAGCTGCTTAAGAGACCAAGAGAATTATAAGCTCTGCTTCTTCCTACTCCTTTTCGAACATGTTGAAAAGAGAAACTGGAAATTGTGATGTATCATGTTGTAAGCTCGCATGTTCGAAATAAACTCAAACTCAAGTTCAAGTTCAAGTTTATTCACAATACCATATAATAATTTCAATAGTAGTGAATATCATCAATTAAAGATTTTGGTACGTGAAAGGGTCCCCCAAATAAGCTAGAAGAAGCTTTTGACAGGGGGGTTCAGCGCTGAGAGCAGCACGCCCACGCAGCTACAAGCCTGCAGACGATTTCCTTTCTACACACCTGGAATTAATGAGGGCGAGCTGCTTAAGAGACCGAGTTCAAGTTCAAGTTTATTCACAATACGATATAACAATTTCAATAGTAGTGAATATCATCAATTAAAGATTTTGGTACGTGAAAGGGTCCCCCAAAAAAGCTAGAAGAAGCTTTTGACAGGGGGTCCAGCGCTGAGAGCAGCACGCCCAAGCAGCTACAAGCCTGCAGACGATTACTTTTCTACACACCTGGGATTAATGAGGGCGAGCTGCTTAAGAGACCAAGTTCAAGTTCATTCCCAATACCATATAACAATTTCAATAGTAGTGAATATCATCAATTAAAGATGTTGGTACGTGAAAGGGTCCCCCAAATAAGCTAGAAGAAGCTTTTGACAGGGGGGTCCAGCCCCGAGAGCAGCACGCCCACGCAGCTACAAGCCTGCAGACGATTACCTTTCTACACACCTGGAATTAATGAGGGCGAGCTGCTTAAGAGACCAAGAGAATTATAAGCTCTGCTTCTTCCTACTCCTTTTCGAACATGTTGAAAAGAGAAACTGGAAATTGTGATGTATCATGTTGTAAGCTCGCATGTTCGAAATAAACTCAAACTCAAGTTCAAGTTCAAGTTTATTCACAATACCATATAATAATTTCAATAGTAGTGAATATCATCAATTAAAGATTTTGGTACGTGAAAGGGTCCCCCAAATAAGCTAGAAGAAGCTTTTGACAGGGGGTCCAACGCTGAGAGCAGCACGCCCACGCAGCTACAAGCCTGCAGACGATTACCTTTCTACACACCTGGAATTAATGAGGGCGAGCTGCTTAAGAGACCAAGAGAATTATAAGCTCTGCTTCTTCCTACTCCTTTTCGAACATGTTGAAAAGAGAAACTGGAAATTGTGATGTATCATGTTGTATGCTTGCATGTTCGAAATAAACTCAAACTCAAGTTCAAGTTTATTCACAATACCATATAACAATTTCAATAGTAGTGAATATCATCAATTAAAGATTTTGGTACGTGAAAGGGTCCCCCAAATAAGCTAGATGAAGCTTTTGACAGGGGGTCCAGCCCTGAGAGCAGCACGCCCACGCAGCTACAAGCCTGCAGACGATTACCTTTCTACACACCCGGGATTAATGAGGGCGAGCTGCTTAAGAGACCGAGTTCAAGTTCAAGTTTATTCACAATACCATATAACAATTTCAATAGTAGTGAATATCATCAATTAAAGATGTTGGTACGTGAAAGGGTCCCCCAAATAAGCTAGAAGAAGCTTTTAACAGGGAGTCCAGGGATCCTCGTGGGAACTTAGTTCTCACATGGTGAACCGTATGCTCTATTTTTGTTTCCTCTCCGTGGCTTGATGCGTGCTTTGTCTTCTCCCGTGTTTCAGCAGGGTTTTCCTTCCCTTGCCCTGGATTTTCGACTGCCTCCCCTCGTTCCTCGACTCCTCGCTCGCCCCTGGACTCTGACGCCTCTCTCTCGCCCCTGATCCTGCCTGCCCCATTGACTTCCTCGCTCCTTTGCTCTCGTCGACACTTTGGTAACACACACTTCAGCTAATCTACACACATAGTCACACGCATACACTCTTGGATTTTGTCACACTCCATTATATACTTCCATAGTATTGTTTGTTATTATTATATATACACATTGACTATATATATATAAAAATAATTTATGAACATTAAATCCCCTAGTGTCAGTCTACCGTCACTTCCCTTGCAATCCATAACACTTTTTCTTCTTTAATTTTTGGCGCGCTTTACCTTTCACATTTTTTCCCAAACTTCCAGGTTTTCCGGGACATTTTTCCCAACCAATATGAATTGGCCATTTTTCAAACTTCCACCATTTCCTCATTTTTCAACCCATTCTACCTTCAACATATTGTACTCATCCTGGAAATTCCAAATATAATTTTTCCAAGTTCAAAATAATTCCAGGAATTCCGAGAATTCCCCTTTTTTCAAACTCTTTTTTGACCCTTTTTTCTGGCGACTACTCCTTCCACATTTTTCAACCCACTTCAACCGTTCCACCGTCTAAACATTCCTCTTAATCAGGACAAAAAAATAATTTTTATGAACAGGAAAAATTCACGGTTTTCCTGAAATTTCAGGAATTCCACAATACAATTTCTGAATTAAAAATGTTACTAATTTAATATTTTTAGACCGTTGGAAAAAGTTCCAACATCAACCATTTCGAATCATTCAGAACGATTTTTTCAGTTTTTTGACATTTTTCAAAAAATTCCCATTTTTCCCGAAATTTCCGAATTTACACGACAATCCCATTGGAACATTTTTCAAAGTTTCAAAACTCCCGACGTTTTTCATCCAATTCAAACCGTTTCAACGTCAAAAGGTTCAAATTTCCGGATTTCCCAGAATTCCAGGTTTTCCGGGACATTCAAAATGAAATGGCCATTTTTACAAATTTCCACCATTTACACATTTTTCACCTTCAACACATTCCACTCATCCTGGACATTCAAACTATTATTTTTCCAAGTTCAAAAAAATTCCAGGAATTCCCCTTCAAACCTTTTTTTGACCCTTTTTTATGGCGACTCCTCCTTCCACATTTGTCAACCCACTTCAACCGTTCGACTGTCCAAACAATCCTCTTAATCAGAAAAATTCCTGGAATTCCAGGAATTCCATAATACAATTTCTGAATTAAAAATGTTACTCTTTCAACATTTCTCGACCATTTTGAAAAGTTCCAACACCAACTCATTCAGAACATTTAAGCCTTTTAACATTTTTCACAAAATTGCCACTTTTCCCGAAATTCCCATGAACTGGAAACATTCCCGGTTTTCCCAAAATTCCAGGAATTCCATAATACCATTTCTGAATTAAAAATGTTACTACTTCAACAATTTAAGAAAGTTCTAACACCAACCATTTTAACTCATTCAGAACATTTAAGTATTTTAACATGTTTCAAAAAATCCCCACATTTCCCGAAATTCCCAAATTTCCATGACATTCCCATTGAAATGAATGGGACATTTTTCAAAGTTTCACAACTCCCACATTTTTCATCTCATTTGAATCGTTCCAACTTCACAATATTCAAATTTCCAGATTTCCCAGAATTCCAGGTTTTCCGGGTGATTCAAAATGAAATGGCCATTCTTCAAACTCCCACCATTTACACATTTTTCCCCTTCAACACATTCCACTCATTAATTTTTCCAAGTCCAAAAATATTCCAGGAATTCCCCTTCAAAACTTTTTTTGACCCTTTTTTCGGCGACTCCTCCTTCCACATTTGTCAACCCACTTCAACCGTTCGACTGTCCAAACATTCCTCTTAATCAAAAAAAAAATCCTGAAATTCCAGGAATTCCATAATACCATTTCTGAATTAAAAATGTTATTATTTCAACATTTCTTGACAATTTTGAAAAGTTCCAACACCAACCATTTAACTCATTCAGAACATTTAAGTCTTTTAACATTTTTCACAAAATTGCCACTTTTCCCAAAATTCCCCTGACATTCCCATTGAAATAAATGGGACATTTTTCAAAGTTCCACAACTCCCACATTTTTCACCCAATTCAAACCGTTCCAACTTAAAAACCCTTGAAAAATTCCAAAAATTCACAGATTTCCCAAAATTCCAGGTTTTCTGGGACATTTTTCCCGTTCAAAATGAATTGGCCATTTTTCAAACTTCCACCATTTTCCACCTTTTTCAACCGATTCAAACAATTCCACCTTCAAATTATCAGCATATCTCATCCTGTACATTCAAATTATATTTTTTCAAGTTGAAAAAAATCCCAGGAATTCCCAGAATTCCCCTTTTTCCAAACCCTTGATTCTGACGACCACTCCTTCCACATTTTTCAACCTACTTCAACCCTTCCACCGTCCCAACATTCCTCCTAATCAGGAAAAAAAAACTAAGTTGTTTTATGAACTGGAAAAATTCCCGGTTTTCCCGAAATTCCAGGAATTCCACAATAGAGTTTCTGAATTAAAAATGTTACGACTTCAAAATTTCTCAACCATTTTGAAAAGTTCCAACACTAACCATTTCAACTCATTCAGAACATTCTCGTAAAATGTTTCAAAAAATTCACACATTTCCCGAAATTTCCAAATTTCCACGACATTCCCATTGAAATGAATGTTCCTCATCCCCCACATTTTTTACCCGATTCAAACTGTTCCAACTTCAAACTGTTCAGCCTATTCGGGAATCGCGGGCTTTCCCTTGACAAATTCCAAAACTTCCCAGATTTCCCAGAATTCCAGGTTTTCCGGGACATTTTTCCCATTCAAACTTCCACCATTTTCCACAGTTTTCAACCGATTCAAACAATTCCAGCTTCAAATTATCAACATATTTCGTCCTGTACATTCAAATTATATTTTTTCACGTAAAAAAATTCCAGCAATTCCCAGAATTCCCCTTTTTCCAAACCCTTTTTTCTGACGACTTCCCTGCTTAGGCTGCTGCCCCCGCGACCCGACCTCGGATAAGCGGAAGAAGATGGATGGATAGATGGATGGATATATATTATATACTGTATATATAGTATGTAAATATTACATATATGTTATATTTTATATTGCTACTATGGTACATTTTTAGTTTACCTTATACCTGATTTATCCTTTCTATCCTTACCCTTTCCATCCTTTGTAACTGAGCTACTGTGTGGAACAATTTCACTTTTGGATCATTAACCTTGGTCTAAGTCTAGGCTATCCATGTCTGTAGCTGACTGATGGACAGCTGGTGGGCTTCGTTTTAAGATGTGCAACAAAGCCTGATTTTATTTGTTGTTTTACAAAGCTGCTCCGTTTAAATAATGACAGTAGTAACTAATATCTCATGACAATATTTATCAATCAATCAATCAATGTTTAATTATATCGCCCTAAAACACGAGTGTCTCAAAGGGCTGTGCAAGCCACAACGACATTCTCGGCTCAGATCCCACATCAGGGCAAGGAAAAACTCAAGCCAATGGGACAATGAGAAACCTTGGAGTGACGACCGGTGCAATGGACGTCGAATGGATCTAGCATAATATTGTGAGAGTCCAGTCCATACTGGATCCAACATAATAGTGAGAGTCCAGTCCAGTGACTAGTTTCTGGTATTTGTGTATTATTTCCTGTCCACAGCTCTAATTTCTGTTTCAATGTCCTGTTTTCCACTATTTCTCCTGTCTGAGCGCTGGCTCCTTCACCTGTCCCTGGCTGCCAATCAGCACACACCTGTTCTTGGTTGCCAATCAGCACACACCTGTTCTTGGTTGCCAATCAGGATGCTTTATACGCCAGCCCTCGTAAAAAAAAATAAAAAAATAGTTTGACCTGCACTTTGCCTGCCGTGTCTGCATCCTGGGGTCACGACTAACGACGTCACAGCGAAGCTAAGAAAACCAACAATATATAATAATAATATTGAAGGAAAGTCACCTTGACATGGGCATGCTCGTGCTCGACAATCCGACTCAGCAGTTTCTTGTGGATGGACACGTTGGATTCTCTCTTGGACAGCGTTGTGTCTCTCTTCAGGGCAAAAAAAAGAGGTGAAAAGAATAAACAGTTTATATATTTTATACCCATCACAGTATAATAATAATTCATTGGAAGCAAGAGGCTGTTATTTTTCTGAAATGTGAAAACTTTATAATCGCAATTTTTCTACCTAATTAATGATAAATTTGAGCAGTCATTAAATATTATTATGTGTTTGTGGAGAGGCCGCAGCCCTGCCCAAGATGGCGGCAAGGAGGCGGAGGATGCGGCGGAGCGGAGAGGCGGGGCTTGCTGGGAGCGACGCCGCCACAATCTAAATCAGGTGCATGGCACAATTAACATTACTCCTCTGGCTGTATAAAAGGGGAGAAGGAGGAAAGATCAGGAAAGGAGTTGGAGAGCCTGCAGGAGCAGGTGAGGAGCGATCAAAGAGCGACAGAGAGCGAGCCAGAGAGGAGGACGACGACGACGAAGAGCGGAACCGTGAGTGATCAGTGGAAAGGAGCAGCTGCAAAGCGATCCGACCTTCACTAAAAACAAGCTTTATTTGAAAAAATGAAAGAGTCAAACCTGCTCAAAAGCATGTCCTTCCTGGGTGGTCCACTGAACCCGAGCGACGACAGCAATCAACCGTCACAGTATTATTACGCAATACGGCAGCAGCAGAACCAGTGTTGTAATAGCTGTAAGGTGCAAACTTGCTAAGCTAGCATTGATGACGCCGATGAACAAATGTATGACAAGCATGACTTTTACACCATGAGCCAACATTTTACAGCACACGCAGCGGTAGATGATGCATACTGTTTAGAGATGCCGATAAATGCTTTAAAATGTAATATGGGAAATTATCGGTATCGGTTACAACAAGTAAAATTAATGACTTTTTAAAATGCCGATGTACGAAGCGGTACATATCCGGTAAAACACGGACGTAGGACATACTTGCCAACCCTCCCAATTTTCCTGGGAGACTGTCGAACTTCAGTGCCTCTCCCGGGGCAACCATTCTTCCGAATTTCTCTCGATTTCCACCCGGACAACAAAATTGGGGGCGTGCCTTAAACGCACTGCCTTTAGCGTCTTCTACAACCTGTCGTCACGTCCGCTTTTCCTCCATACAAACAGCGTGCCGGCCCAGTCACATATTTTAGATGGCTTTTACACACACACACACACAAGTGAATGCAACCATACTTGGTCAACAGCCATACAGGTCACACTGAGGGTGGCCGTATAAACAACTTTAACACTGTTACAAATATGCGCCACACTGTAAACCCACATCAAACAACAATGACAAACACATTTCGGGAGAACATTCGCACCCTAACACAACATAAACACAACAGAACAAATATCCAGAACCCTTTGCAGCGCTAACACTTCCCGGACGCTACAATATACATCCACGCTACCACCAAACCCCCCGGCATCTCGCGAATTCGTATAACATATATATATATATATATATATATATATATACATACACACACACACACACACACACACACACATGTATATATATATATACACATATGTATGCGTATACATATATATGTATACATATACATATATACATACATATATAGATATATAAACATACACATATATACACATATATGTGTATATATACACATATATATATGTATATCTACACATATACATATATATACATATACATGTATATATACACATATATGTATATATACACACATATTTATAAAAAGGAATAAGCGGTAAAAAATGGATGGATGGATGGATATATATATATATATATATATATATATATATATCCATCCATTTTCTACCGCTTATTCCCTTTTGGGGTCACAAGGGGCGCTGGCGCCTATCTCAGTTACAATCGGGCGGAATGCGGGGTACACCCTGGACATATATACAATACATATACACACATATATATATATATATACATACATACATATGCATAAAGGGAAGACGATTAAGAGCTATTCAGTAGGATTTAAGGTCCAAGCTTACATCACATTCAAATTTTTACTGCATGCCTTTGGTAAGTGCCGGAGTGAGAAGAGGTTTTTAGAATAATTAGCGCATGCTTACTTTTACCGCATGCCTTTGGTACGCGCAGGAGTGAGAGGTGGTTTTAAATTAATTAGAGCCCCGGCGGAAATTCAAGGAAATACGGTATATATATATATATATATATATATATATATATATATATATATATATATATATATATATATATATATATATATATATATATATATATATATATATATATATATATATATACACATAGACAGAGATAGATATACTGGCCCCCCAGACACATTTTTTCTCTAAATTTGGCCCCCCAAGTCAAAATGATGGAAGTCTTGCAGACTTGTTATTGAGTAGAGCACATGAGACTTTGCACCTGGCTGGTGAACAGCTTCAGTATCAGGTGACATTCTCCTGACACTTTGGAGGCGCTGGACCGGGGCTCCAGTTTGAACCAGGTGTCGAAGCCGCCGACGGGGATCTCCTGCAAAAACAAGCCGAGTGAGCGGCGCTGTGAGATGTTTGACGTTTACTACAACCTACATTTAAAGAAATGTTGATGCATCCCAGGAAGTCATCTGCGTTCTCCTCGGAGCCGGACGAGGACGAGCCGTTGGCGCGCACCGACTTTGCGATCTGCTTGAAATACCTGTCGAGGGGCGACGAAGGAGGTGAGAAACCTGTTTGCTTAATCGTGAAGAAGCAGCATGCGGCCATGAACGACATTTGCTACCTTCCCATTCCTCGAAGACCGCTGACTTCATTGAGCTTTTTGCAGGCCTCGGCCACCGAAACGTCATCATCGTGATCCCTGGAGAAGGTAAAGTATGAGGGGTGAAAGGGCATAAACACATACCAATGGGACTGTGAATGTGGTTTGTCATTAGAAATATAATTAACTCTGTATTGTAAACCTGCTTTTTGACACAGCTCATACGCATCCTGGTCTGCCAGAGAATAAGAAGACAGTGTTGCCATCCAGACTAACTACGTTTTAGCGATCCCTTTCAGTGTACATAATATTCATTGTCAGAGTTAGTTTGTGACGAACCCCAGGATGCAGAGAAGGAGGCAGGCATTGCGTAAGAAAGCATACTTTAAATTAACACTAAGACAAAACCGGACAAAAAGGGTGCAAGCAAAAGGCGCGCACTAGGCGAATAACAAACTAAAAGAGCTAGCATGAGAGCTAGAAGATAACGAGCAGGAAACATGAGTCGTTACTTGTAGTATGAAAACAAACTGGAAGCAGGGAACAAACAAAAAAACAGTAAGCTACAAACAGCGACCGAAATATAGCTTACCGCTACGCTGCAAAGAAAAGAGCTAGCATGAGAGCTAGAAGATAACGAGCAGGAAACATGAGTCGTTACTTGTAGTATGAAAACAAACTGGAAGCAGGGAACAAACAAAAAAACAGTAAGCTACAAACAGCGACCGAAATATAGCTTACCGCTACGCTGCAAAGACACGACACGACACGACACGGCAGGAGCGACAAAACATGACAATAATCCAGCCCAGAAAACAGGTCTAAATAGGAACGGGCTGATTGACACCAGGTGTGGCAAGGTGCCAATCGGCCGCAGCTGAGGGGACACAGCACTCAGGGAGAAAGACAGGAACCCAACAAAATAAGAGCGCTGACAGGATACACTACACACTAAGAATATAGGTTGAATAGGATTTGCAAATCATTGTATTCTGCTTTGATTTACCATTTACACAACGGGCCAGCTTCCGTGGTTTTGGGGTTTTGTGCATACTTTGCGTTACACTGAAGGCTGTTTCGAATATTCTGCTGGATCTATGAGGTGTACTTAATATCGTGTCCGGCGGTCCATCCATTTTCTTCCGCTTATCCGAGGTCGGGTCGCGGGGGCAACAGCCTAAGCAGGGAAACCCAGACTTCCCTTTCCCCAGCCACTTCGTCTAGCTCTTCCCGGGGGATCCCGAGGCGTTCCCAGGCCAGCCGGGAGACATAGTCTTCCCAACGTGTCCTGGGTCTTCCCCGTGGCCTCCTACCGGTTGGACGTGCCCTAAACACCTCCCTAGGGAGGCGTTCGGGTGGCATCCTGACCAGATGCCCGAACCACCTCATCTGGCTCCTCTCGATGTGGAGGAGCAGCGGATTTACTTTGAGTTCCTCCCGGATGGCAGAGCTTCTCACCCTATCTCTAAGGGAGAGCCCCAAACTCATTTCGGCCGCTTGTACCCGTGATCTTATCCTTTCGGTCATGACCCAAAGCTCATGACCATAGGTGAGGATGGGAACGTAGATCGACCGGTAAATTGAGAGCTTTGCCTTCCGGCTCAGCTCCTTCTTCACCACAACGGATCGGTACAACGTCCGCATTACTGAAGACGCCGCCTGTCGATCTCAGGATCCACTCTTCCCTCACTCGTGAACAAGACTCCTAGGTACTTGAACTCCTCCACTTGGGGCAGGGGTCTCCTCCCCAACCCGGAGATGGCACTCCACCCTTTTCCGGGCGAGAACCACGGACTCGGACTTGGAGGTGCTGATTCTCATTCCGGTCGCTTCACACTCGGCTGCGAACCGATCCAGTGAGAGCTGAAGATCCCGGTCAGATGAAGCCATCAGGACCACATCATCTGCAAAAAGCAGAGACCTAATCCTGCGGTCACCAAACCGGAACCCCTCAACGCCTTGACTGCGCCTAGAAATTCTGTCCATAAAAGTTGGGAACAGAATCGGTGACAAAGGACAGCCTTGGCGGAGTCCAACACTCACTGGAAATGTGTTCGACTTACTCCCGGCATTGCGGACCAAGCTCTGGCACTGATCGTACAGGGAGCGGACCGCCACAATAAGACAGTCCAATACCCCGTACTCTCTGAGCACTCCCCACAGGACTTCCCTCGGGAAGTCCTGTGGAACGTTGACAATGGTAAAGATGGGAGTTACTGGCATGTGTCCGGCGGTTTCTGTCCAAAATACATCAAGTCAATGAAGACATTATTAGAGTGACACCATATTTCACATGCCAATCAAAGCTGCTCACACGGTCAATAAGGTGGCCACTGTTTGACGGATCAACTTAATGTGTATTATATTTATCCATGACAGCATTTTTGTTGTAAATTGTGACAACCATGATTTGTACGTATTATTTTCGGGTCTCCCCATGTCTAGCATTAAAAGATTACAGTTGGTACAAAATGCGGCTGCTAGACTTTGGACAAGAACAAGAAAGTTTGATCACATTACACCTGTACTGGCTCACCTGCACTGGCTTCCTGTGCACTTAAGATGTGACTTTAAGGTTTTACTACTTACGTATAAAATACTACACGGTCTAGCTCCATCCTATCTTGCCGATTGTATTGTACCATATGTCCCGGCAAGAAATCTGCGTTCAAAGGACTCCGGCTTATTAGTGATTCCCAAAGCCCCCAAAAAAGTCTGCGGGCTATAGAGCGTTTTCATTTCGGGCTCCAGTACTCTGGAATGCCCTCCCGGTAACAGTTCGAAATGCCACCTCAGTAGAAGCATTTAAGTCTCACCTTAAAACTCATCTGTATACTCTAGCCTTTAAATAGACTCCCTTTTTAGACCAGTTGATCTGCCGTTTCTTTTCTTTTTCTTCCATGTCCCACTCTCCTTTGTGGAGGGGGTCCGGTCCGGTCCGATCCGGTGGCCATGTACTGCTTGCCTGTGTATCGGCTGGGGACATCCCAAGCCTCCGCTTGGGATGGTTTCCTGCTGGCTCCGCTGTGAACGGGACTCTCGCTGCTGTGTTGGATCCGCTTTGGACTGGACTCTCGCGACTGTGTTGGATCCATTATGGATTGAACTTTCACAGTATCATGTTAGACCCGCTCGACATCCATTGCTTTCCTCCTCTCCAAGGTTCTCATAGTCATCATTGGGTGTGAGTTTTCCTTGCCCTTATGTGGGCCTACCGAGGATGTCGTAGTGGTTTGTGCAGCCCTTTGAGACACTAGTGATTTAGGGCTATATAAGTAAACATTGATTGATTGATTGATTGATACAGTGACACCATATTTATCATGCCAAAGGACATAGGTCACGTTTTCATGACTACATTTTTTTTTTTATTAATAATAATCTTACCAAATATCCAAATGTAGGAGATCATTGTGCACATCGTCCACTTCACTGCGAGGACAAAACCGAAGAGAAAATCCACCATGTGACTGTGCAAATATTATTATGATGTACATGATGTACGCCGTGTCAAACTCACAAGACAAAGTGTTCGTCCCAGACCGGGTTGAGGGTCTCCGGCTTGACCTCGGTCACCTGGATGCACCTGGCCGGCAAGGCCTCCTTGGTGCTGGAGCGTTTCTCCAGCTTGTCCTTCCTCTTCCTGAAGCTGAACTTCCTCTCCTTCTTCTCCTCCGGCTCCCGGGGACTCTGGCCCTCCAGGATACCCAGCATGCAGTAGGGGTCGCTGTAGCCTGGACTCCCGGATCAGACAAAAGAGAAAGACAATATGCATGTACTTTAGAGTAGTCAGTGTACAGCGTATGGCTGTATCAATGTACGAAATATGAACAGAGTTGTTAAATTGTGCCCTTGGTTTGAATATTTAGGGTAAGCATTGTTATTTAGGCGATATTGGAGCGTTGGCCCATACCAATTTGATCCGGTACGATATCAGCAGGAATCATCCATATCTTTATTATTTTCTAGTGTTTCATGAGTTCCCGGCGAGAAGACACAAGCTGTCTTTGTTCCTACCAAGAAGAAGGTTTGTAAAAACTCTCCACTGTGTAGGATGGGAAGCAACATGAAGGTGTTCTGTCTCTTTGATGTATTGTAAGCCACTGTTTTACGACCTTTTCTTTGAACTGTGTTTAATTGAAGGAAATGGCTGTTTATGACCCCCCTCCCTTGGAACTGTGTTTAATTGAAGGCAATGGCTGTTTATGACCCCCCTCCCTTGGAACTGTGTTTAATTGAAGGCAATGGCTGTTTATGACCACCCTCCCTTGGAAAAAGCTGTTGCCATGCGGTCAGGGAAAGTCCAAATAAAAAAGGAGGCAGAGCGTGGAACACCATACAAGGATACAGGTGTACGCGTTTCTACTCATTGAGCCAAACTCCTTACTGTTATACTCATTCATTATGTCCATCCATCATCCATCCATCCTTTTTCCCTTCCTTCTTATTCGCTCCTCCATTATGACATCCATCCATCATTCATCCTTCCTAATTCACTCCTCCATAATGACATCATCCTTTCTTTCCTTCCACTTTCACTCCTCCATTATGTCCATCATTCATCCATCCTTTTTTCACTCCTCCATAATGACATCCATCCTTTTTTCTTTCCTTCCTCATTCGCTCCTCCATTATGACATCCATCTTTCATCCTTCCTATTTCACTCCTCCATAAAGACATCCATCCTTTCTTATTTCCTTCCTTTTGCTCCACAATATGTCAATCCTTCATCCATCCATCCATCGTTCCTTCTTTTGCTCCTCCATTGTGACGTCCATCCATCTTTACTTCTCTATTTTGACATCCATCATTCCTTCCTCTTTCACTCATTCATTATGACGTTCTTCCACCTGTCTCATTCCTTCCTTCCTTACCATTCACTCCTCCATTATGACATCATCCATCATCCATCCTTTCTATTTCACTCCTCCATAATGACATCCATCCTTCCTTCTTTCTTTCTTCGTTCACTCCTCTATTATGTCCATCCTTTGTTTTTCCATCCATCAATCCTTCTTTCTGTCCTTCTTTCGCTCCTCCATAATGACATCCATCCTTCCTTCTTTCTTTCTTCATTCACTCCTCTATTATGTCCATCCTTTATTTTTCCATCCATCAATCCTTCTTTCTGTCCTTCTTTCGCTCCTCCATTATGACGTCCATCCATTATCCATCCTTCCTATTTCACTCCTCCATAATGACATCCATCCTTTCTTCTTTCCTTCCTTTTTTGCTCCTCCATTATGTCCATCCTTCATCCATCCATCCTTATTTTGCTCATCCATTGTGACGTCAATCATCAATCCTTTCTTCTGTACTTTTTTATTTCCTCCATTATGACATCCATCCTTCTTATTTCACTCCTCCATAATGACATCCATCCTTTCTTCTTTCCTTCCTTTTTCACTTCTCCATAATGTCCATCCTTCATCCATCCATATATGAAATCCATTTTTTATTCCTCTTTCACTCATTCATTATGTCCAGCCATCTTTCCTCCCTTCCTGTTTGCTCCTCCATTATGACATCCATCCATCCATCAATCCTTCCTATGTCACTTCTCCATAATGACATCCATCCTTCTTTCTTAGTTTCCCCTTTCGCTCCTCCATTATGTCCATCCTTTATTCATCCATCCATCATTCCTTCTGTCGCTCCCTTACTATGAAATCCATCTTTCATCCATCATCTATTTCACTCCTCCATGACATCCATCCTTTCTTCTTTCCTTCCTCTTTCACTCCTCCATTATGTCCATCCTTCAATTTGTCATCCTTCCTCTTTCACGCCTTCCTCATGACATCCATCAATCATCCATTCATCCTATTTAACTCCTCCATAATGACATCCATCCTTTCTTATTTTCTTCCTTTTTCACTCCTCCATTATGTCCATCCTTCTTTCATCCATCATCTGTTCTTCCTATTTCACTCCCCCATAATGACATCCATCCTTCTTTCTTTCCTTCCTCTTTCGCTTCTCCATTATGTCCATCCTTTCTTCATCCATCCATCATCCTTCCTTCCTATTTCACTCCATTCCATTCTTTCTTCTTTCCTTCCTCTTTCACTCCTCCTTTGTATCCATCCTTCATTTTATCCATCCTTCCTTCTTTCCTTCCTCTTTTACACCTTCATCATGACATTCATCAATCATCCATCCATTCCATTTAACTCCTCCATGATATCCATCCATCCCTTCCTTTCTTTCTTTCCTCTTTCGCGCCTCCATTATGCCCATCCTTCACTCTATCCATCCTTCCTTCTTTCCTTCCTCTTTTGCACCTTCCTCATGACATCCATCCTAACTCCTCCATAATAACATCCATCCTTTATTTTCTTCCTCTTTCACTCCTCCATTATGCCCATCTTTCACTCCATCCATCCTTCGTTCTTTGCTTCCTCTTTTGCAAGGCGCCTTCATCATGATATCCATCAATCATCCATCCATCCTATTTAACTCCTCCATAATGACATCCATCCATCCATCCAACCATCTTTCTCTCTTTCTTTCTTTCTTTCTTTCTTTCCTCTTTCACGCCTTCCTCATGACATCCATCAATTATCCATCCATCCTTTTTTAACTCCTCCATAATGACATCCATCCTTTCTTGTTTTCTTCCATCCATCATCCTTCCTTCCTTCATTCTGTCCTTCTTTCACTCCTCCATTATGACATCCATCTTTCATCCATCATCCATTCTTCCTATTTCACTCCATTCCATTATTTCTTCTTTCATTCCTCTTTCACTCCTCCTTTGTATTCATCCTTCCTCTTTTACACCTTCATCATGACATCCATCAATCATCCATCCATCCTATTTCACTCCTCCATAATGACATCCATCCTTTATTTTCTTCCTCTTTCACTCCTCCATTATGCCCATCCTTCACTCTATCCTTCCTTCCTTCTCTCCTTCCTCTTTCGCGCCTTAATCATGACATCCATCAATCATCCATCCATTCTATTTAACTCCTCCATAATGACATCCATCCTTCTTTCTTTCTTTCTTTCCTCTTTCACCCCTCAATTATGCCCATCTTTCACTCTATCCTTCCTTTTTTCCTTCCGCTTTCAAGCCTTAATCATGACATCCATCAATCATCCATCCATCCTATTTAACTCCTCCATAATGACATCCATCCTTCTTTCTTTCTCTTTCTTTCTTTCCTCTTTCACCCCTCAATTATGCCCATCCATCACTCTAGCCATTCTTCCTTCTTTTTTTCCTCTTTCGCGCCTTCCACATGACATCCATCAATTATCCATCCATCCTTTTTTAACTCCTCCATAATGACATCCATCCTTTCATATTTTCTTCCTCTTTCACTCCTCCATTATGCCCATCCTTCACTCTGTCCACCCTTCCTTCTTGCCTTCCTCTTTCGCGCCTTAATCATGACATCCATCAATCATCCATCCATTCTATTTAACTCCTCCATAATGACATCCATCCTTCTTTCTTTCACCCCTCAATTATGCGCAGCTTTCACTCTATTATTCTTCCTTTTTTCCTTCCTCTTTTGCGCCTTCATCATGACATCCATCAAACATCCATCCATTCCAATTCAACTCCTCCATATTGATATCCATCCATCCATCCCTTCCTTTCTTTCTTTCTTTCTTTCCTCTTTCCCGCCTCCATTATGCCCATCCTTCACTCTATCCATCCCTCCTTCTTTCCTTCCTCTTTTGCACCTTCCTCATGACATCCATCCTATCTAACTCCTCCATAATGACATCCATCCTTTATTTTCTTCCTCTTTCACTCCTCCATTATGCCCATCTTTCACTCCATCCATCCTTCATTCTTTGCTTCCTCTTTTGCAAGGCGCCTTCATCATGACATCCATCAATCATCCATCCATCCTATTTAACTCCTCCATAATGACATCCATCCATCCATCCAACCATCTTTCTCTCTTTCTTTCTTTCTTTCCTCTTTTGCGCCTTCATCATGACATCCATCAATTATCCATCCATCCTTTTTTAACTCCTCCATAATGACATCCATCCTTTCTTATTTTCTTCCTCTCTCACTCCTCCATTATGTCCATCCTTTATTCATCCATCCATCATCCTTCCTTCCTTCATTCTGTCCTTCTTTCACTCTGCCATTATGACATCCATCTTTCATCCATTCTTCCTATTTCACTCCATTCCATTATTTCTTCTTTCCTTCCTCTTTCACTCCTCCTTTGTATTCATCCTTCCTCTTTTACACCTTCTTCATGACATCCATCAATCATCCATCCATCCTATTTAACTCCTCCATAATGACATCCATCCTTTCTTATTTTCTTCCTCTTTCACTCCTCCATTATGCCCACCCTTCATTCTATCCATCCTTCCTTCTCTCCTTCCTCTTTCGCGCCTTAATCATGACATCCATCAATCATCCATCCATTCTATTGAACTACTCCATAATGACATCCATCCTTCTTTCTTTCTTTCTCATTCTTTTTTTCTTTCCTCTTTCACCCCTCAATTATGCCCATCTTTCACTCTATCATCCTTCCTTTTTTCCTTCCTCTTTCAAGCCTTCATCATGACATCCATCAATCATCCATCCATCCTATTTAACTCCTCCATAATGACATCCATCCTTTCTTATTTTCTTCCTCTTTCACTCCTCCATTATGCACATCTTTCTCTCTATCATCCTTCCTTTTTTCTTTCCTCTTTCGCGCCTTCATCATGACATCCATCAATCATCCATTCATCCTATTTAACTCCTCCATAATGACAAACATCCTTTCTTATTTTCTTCCTCTTTCACTCCTTCATTATGTCAATCCTTCATTCTATCCATCCTTCCTTCTTTCCTTTATCTTTCATGCCTTAATCATGACATCCATCAATCATCCATCCAATCTATTTAACTCCTCCATAATGACATCCATCCTTCTTTCTCTTTCTTTCTTTCCTTCCTCTTTCACCCCTCAATTATGCCCATCTGTCACTCTATCATCCTTCCTTTTTTCCTTCCTCTTTCAAGCCTTCATCATGACATCCATCAATCATCCATCCATCCTATTTAACTCCTCCATAATGACATCCATCCTTCTTTCTTTCTCTTTCTTTCTTTCCTCTTTCACCCCTCAATTATGCCCATCTTTCACTCTATCATCCTTCCTTTTTTCCTTCGTCTTTCGCGCCTTCATCATGACATCCATCAATCATCCATCCATCCTATTTAACTCCTCCATAATGACATCCATCCTTCCTCCATAATGACATCCATCCTTTCTTATTTTCTTCCTCTTTCACTCCTCCATTATGCCCATCCTTCATTCTATCCATCCTTCCTTCTCTCCTTCCTCTTTCGCGCCTTAATCATGACATTCATCAATCGTCCATCCATTCTATTTAACTCCTCCATAATGACATCCATCCTTCTTTCTTTCTTTCTTTCCTCTTTCACCCCTCAATTATGCGCATCTTTCACTCTATCCATCTTTTCTTTCCTCTTTCGCGCCTTCATCATGACATCCATCAATCATCCATCCATTCTATTTAACTCCTCCATAATGACATCCATCCTTCTTTCTTTCTCTTTCTTTCTTTCCTCTTTCACCCCTCAATCATGCCATTCTTAAACTCTATCATCTTTCCTTCTTTCCTTTCTCTTTTGCGCAGTCATCATGACATCCATCAATCATCCATCCATCCTATTTGACTCCTCCATAAAGACATCTTTCTTTCCTTCCTCTTTCACTTCTCCAGAATGACTTCTTTCCTCATCTTGCATCATCATATGTATTTTTGCATGTAAAAAAGATTCCCTACAAATTGTGTTGAGCTTCATCATGTTCAGGTGTCTGGGACATTGAAATTGCAATATTTCTTACCATGAATATTGATTGAGTTTCAGTACAACCGGGTCTTGGTCTGCCCTTTCAGAAGCCAGCACCAGCACAAAGGGATTAGTAGAGTCTAAAGGCTGCGACTGTTTCAACGCCTTTAGAACGCTTACGGGACTATTTTTCTGCACATGTAAACAACTCGACGGTAAGTACCATTCAAGAGCTTTCCAGTGGAATAATAACGGCGAGTAGAAAGAGGAAAATTAGTACTTGTGACAATCTTACCGTTGGCGTCCTTCGCCAGCAGACTCTTGGCTTTCAGGACGGAGACTCTCAAAGAGAAAGTGGCTCTCTGTGGAAGAAAAACGTCAATAAACGCAAACAAATCCTGCAAATTCCACTCCCACCTTAAACTCCCGCACTTTCTGAAGTATGATGTCGTGCTCCTCCTCGCCCATATCGAACACCTCGAGGGAAGAAGACGTGCATAAGTTATTATCACGAGCGAAAAGGATTAAAAAGGAAAAAAAATCCTTTTGTGCGAGGTGCGGTGTGGCCGGCGGGCTGCAGGGAACGGTCGTGCGATTGGAATAAAGGACGCCAGACACAAAAAGGAGCCTTAGAATCACTTTCCCGGCGGGTGAATGGATGTAGTAAAATAAAGTATATATCGGCTTTTTGACGCGTTTGATCACAGCATCTGCTTCGGATTCTTACCATGAATTGATTAACGTGGACAAGTTGAAAAACGTATTCGGGTGTTACCATTTAACGGTCAATTGTACGGAATATGTACTGTACTGTGCAATCTACTAATAACATTTTCAATCGATCAATCATGTCATGATCCGCTGCTCAGATCATGTCATATTCTGGTTTTGTTCCGTGTATTGTATTCTTTTGGCATTTGACTTCCTTAGTTCCTGGTGGCACTTCCTGTTTTGTTCTGTTGCCATAGTTTTTTGTTTTTTTTCCCCTTGGCCTCAGTCTGCACCCCCACTCCAGGGCCCAGGCTAAGACCGATTTTTATTTTTTTATTTTTTTTTATTTTATTTTAATCTTCTATTTTTTTCTCCCATCCCCCCCCTCCTGTTTACCTGTATGTCATCTTTTTTGTAAGGGGCGCTGGAAGCCGGCAGACCTGTCAGCGATCCTGTTCTGTCTCCCTGTAATGTTTGTCTGATCTTGAATGGGATTGTGCTGAAAATTGTAATTTTCCTGAAGGAACTCTCCTGACGGAATAAATAAAGTACTATCTAATCTAATCTAATCTAATCTAGTTACGCATTTGTGTCACCTGCCTTTTGTTTTTTACGCGCACCTGCCTCGTATTTACTCTCCTTATTTAAGCCTGCCCTTTCCGTTTACTCGGCCTCGCATCCTAGTTTCTGTTCCATGCAACAGGTGACGACGCCGATTCCCGATTGTGGTAAAGAACTGTTTTTGTACTTGCTAGCTTCCGCGCTATGCTCCCTTTGTTTGTTCTCTAGCTCACATGCTAGCGCTTTTAGTTCTTTCTAGCTCCCATGCTAGTTCTGTTTGTTTTGTCTTTAGTGCCTTGTGCAAGTTTTTCTGTTCTTAGTCTGTTCTTTAGTATAAATAAATCATCATTTCTTACCTTCACGCTGTGTCCAAGTCCGACTGCATATTAGACAGAACGAACCCGCACCACGATGCCAGATAACCGTCACAAATCAATCAATCAATCCAATATTGCTTTGGTAAAGGGCAAATATGGCTCCAAAAACTGGTTTATGCAATGTTGTTTTTAAGCTACACACGTTACACATTACTTACTCATCACTTTCACTGATATAAAATGTGCTAACTTGTTGATGTAGTGCTCCTGTAATGGAGGTTAATTTGTGTCTTTGTTACAAAAGCTTTTTTTTACACATTTTTACCCATTACATTTTTTTTACACATTTTTTTTTTCATCAAATTAATTTGACAATTTTACAAAAATGGAATTTCGTTTCGTAAATTTGTTTAATATATACTGAATTTTTGAAACACAATTTTATTACTAAAAGCTTTTTTTGACACCGAATTAATGGAACTGAACTTCTTGCATCGGAATTTTGTGAACGGTCTTTTTTTATACATCAAATTATACTGACAATTTCCATCCATCCATTTTCTACAGTTTGTCCCTTTTGTGGGGGGGGGGGGGGGGGCGGCGCTGGAGCCTATCGCAGCTGCATTCGGGCAATTTCATTGAAAATTTTTTTTTTATAAAATTTAGTGTTTAAATTTTTTTGTGTAAAAACTGGTGTATTAAAAAAAATCAGTGTAAAAAAAAATCCAGTGCAGAACAAATCTTTTTTCTTACACTGAATTTTAATAAACTAAACTTTTGTACACTTTATTGATTTTTTTGACAGTTTTTTACACTGAAATTTAAAACTGAATTTTTTTAAATGAAATTGTCAGCATAATTTGATGTAAAAAAAAAAAAAAAAAATCAGTTCACGAAATTAAAATGCCAAAAAGTCTGTTATAGAGATTAATTGAAAAAAAAAAAAAAAAAAAAAGCTTTTGTAATAACAACAACAATTAACCTCTACTACCAGGCGAGGAAGAAACTCACCAGCATGAATTACCATGAATTGATTAACGTGGACCCAATTAGACAAGTTGACAACTTACCATTTAGTGGTCAATTGTACAGAATATGTACTGTACTGTGCAATCTACTAATAAAAGTTTCAATCAATCAATTTTCACAAGCAAAAAGTTCTTAGGTTATGTTTTACAGATCATCTTCAAGTCGCCTTCTGACAGTCGCTTCAGGATGCGCCGTTTTGTGGGCGGTCTTATTTACGTGGCTCATCTTCGGCAGTGTCTTCTCCCCGTTATCTTTGTTGTAACCGTGTAGCGTGCAAGGACAGGAGTGGAAGAAGTGTCAAAAGATGGAGCTAACTGTTTTAATGACGTTCACACTTTGCTTCAATCAATAACGGAGCAGCATCTCCTCATCCGGAAACAACAACAACTCTCTAATAACTTAAAGTTCCTTGGGTGAATAATGTAAACTCACTACACCGGTAGTTTTTAGCGCTTCCATAGCGAATCTCCTGACAGATATAAGTAAGAACTTTATGCTACTTTATATTAGAAATGGCAACAGCGAAGGATGAATGTCCCATAACGAGAGGATAGAGAAAAAGAAGAGGCTTATCGGCTACGGTTTCGGAACGGACTACAGTGGCGGAAGCAAAGTTTTTTTTACCCTTCAAGTTAATATTTATCTGTTTTTGTTGCATTTTTGATGTGTTTCGCTTGATTATAAATTATATCGATTAAGAGGGGGTGTGACGTTCATTTGTTGTCAATATTCAGTGTTTTATCCTTCATAGTTAATATTGTAAATCCCACATTCTTTATTTTCATGTACATTCTGGGTGTCTCATTTAGTAAAAAAATTTAAAATTCCATTCTGTTTTTTGAGGCGATCTGTCATGTTTTTAGCATTCAACCAGACATTATTTTGAGCTTTTGTATTAGTGTTCCTAAAAATCAGATATACCGGTCTCCCAGACACGTTTTTTTTTCTCTAAATTTGGCCCCCCGAGGGCAAAATATTTGCCCAGGCCTGCTCTACAGTGACAATACTCTGACTTGAGTACAATTTTTGGGTTATCAACCCAAGTCTGGACAGTAGGACACAAATGTTAGCGATGCTAACATAGCTACGTTAGCTACAGTGCTAACAACATTTTAACAGCAACCTCATGCCAGATTACTGTGGCATCATCATTGAACAAAAACCGAAAAAAAATCTTGCAGCTACATGGATACCAAGCGTTACTTGAGCAATTTAAATGTCCTGCGACACGTCATGGTTCGATACCTTGAGAAGGTACGCAAACAGCTCCTCGTCGCCGGTCACGTGTTCTGGCGAAGGCACGCCGACTCGGTTGACCACGGTGTACACGACCTCCTCATATAGCAGGTCCAGCTGCGTGGAAAAAGACACTTTAGTGCCAGGAACATTTCCAATGTTTAAATCGGGTTGACAAAACCTCCGTCCTGCTGATTCTGTCCGCGATTGAAGCCTGGTCCACATGTTCCTGGGGCGGCGGCACCGTGCAGGCTCCTCTTTGGCTCTGTGGTGGGACGTCATAAATAATAATAGATTCTCTCAGAGGTTACAACATGCGGCGTACCTCAGGGGTCAATACTGGAACCAGAATTGTTCAATCTCTATTGAGACATTTGTGACGTTACAAAAGGACTTCAAGTACGAGTTGGGAAATTGTGTTGGATGTAAATATAAACGGAATACAATGATTTGCAAATCCTTTTCAACCCATATTCAGTTGAATGCACTACAAAGACAAGATATTTGATGTTCAAACTCATAAACTTTATTTTTATTTTTGCAAAAAATAATTAACCAAAGTAGTTGGGAAAGGGCATGTTCACCACTGTGTTACATCACCTTTTCTTTTAACAACAATCAATAAACGTTTGGGAACTGAGGAAACTAATTGTTGAAGCTTTGAAAGTGAAATTATTTCCCATTCTTGTTTTATGTAGAGCTTCAGTCGTTCAACAGTCCGGAGTCTCCGCTGTCGTATTTTACGCTTCATAATGCCCCACACATTTTCCATGGGAGACAGGTCTGGACTGCAGGCGGGCCACGAAAGTACCTGCACTCTTTTTTTACGAAGCCACGCTGTTGTAATACGTGCTGAATGTGACTTGGCATTGTCTTGCTGAAATAAGCAGGGGCGTCCATGAAAAAGACGGCACTTAGATGGCAGCATGTTGTTCCAAAACCTGTATGTACCTTTCAGCATTAATGGTGCCTTCACAGATGTGTGAGTTACCCATGCCTTGGGCACTAATGCACCCCCATACCATCACAGATGCTGGCTTTTGAACTTTGCGTCAATAATAGTCTGGATGGTTCGCTTCCCCTTTGGTCCGGATGACACGATGTCGAATATTTCCAAACACAATTTGAAATGTGGACTCGTCAGACCACAGAACACTTTTCCACTTTGCATCAGTCCATCTTAGATGATCTCGGGCCCGGAGAAGCCGGCGGCGTTTCTGGATGTTGTTGATAAATGGCTTTCACTTTGCATAGTAGAGCTATAACTTGCACTTACAGATGTAGCGATGAACTGTATTTAGTGACAGTACTTTTCTGAAGTGTTCCTGAGCCTATGTGGTGATATCCTTTAGAGATTGATGTCGGTTTTTGATACAGTGCCAATATGAGGGATCGAAGGTCTCAGTCATTCAATGTTGGTTTCCGGCCATCCCGCTTACTTGGAGTGATTTCTCCAGATTCTCTGAACCTTTTGATGATATTATGGACCGTAGATGTTGAAATCACTAAATTTCTTGCAAATGCACTTTGAGAAACGTTGTTCTTAAACTGTTTGACTATTTGCTCACGCAGTTGTGGACAAAGGGGTGTACCTCGCCCCATCCTTTCTTGTGAAAGACTGAACATTTTTTGGGGAAGCTGTTTTTATACCCAATCATGGCACCCACCTGTTCCCAATTAGCCTGCACACCTGTGGGATGTTCCAAATAAGTGTTTGATGAGCATTCCTCAACTTTATCAGTATTTATTGCCACCTTTTCACGTGTTGCTGGCATCAAATTCAAAAGTTAATGATTATTTGCAAAAAAAAAAATGTTAATCAGTTTGAACATCAAATATGTTGTCTTTGTAGCATATTCAACTGAATATGGGTTGAACATGATTTGCAAATCATTGTATTTTATTTATATTTACATCTAACACAATTTCCCAACTCATATGTAAACGGGGTTTGTAAATACTATATGTGCAGACTCTACAACCGCGTTTTCTTCAGGAGCGAACACAGAAGATGATGAAAAAAAATATTAACATAAGAAATTAGTAACTTAAAGAGGTGGTTTGACAAAAACTAAAATAATAAAATAAAATTTTGATGTGAACATAACCGTTTATTTATGCATTTTGGCCTTCAGTCCATTCATTGGCAGTGTTGTTTTTTTAAAATAATTTACTTATTTTAGTTTACTTTAAATACAAAACCCAAAACCGGTGAAGTTGTCACTTTGTGTATATCGTAACAACATTTTTTGCAAGTTCTTTTCAACTTATATTCAATTGAATAGACTGAAAAGACAAGATATTTAATGTTCGAAATGAAAAAATATATTTTTTTGCAAATAATCAGTTTACTGAGTGTTGTTAAAAGTTTTCACAGGTGCATTTTTACCACTGTGTTTCATGGTCTTTCCTTTTAACAACACTCAGTAAACGTTTGGGAACAGAGACAACCTATTTTTGAAGCTTTTCAGGTGGAATTGTTTCCCATTCTTGCTTGATGTACAGCTTAAGTTGTTCAACTGTCCGGGGTCTACTTTGTCTTATTTCAGGCTTCATAATGCACCACACATTTTCAATGGGAGACATGTCTGGACTACAGGAAGGCCAGTCTGGTACACACACTCTTTTACTATGAAGCCACGTTGATGTAACACGTGGCTTGGCATTGTCTTGCTGAAATAAGCAGGGGCGTCCATGATAACGTTGCTTAGATGGCAGCGTATGTTGTTCCAAAACCTGTATGTACCTTTCAGCATTAATGGTGCCTTCACAGATGTGTAAGTTACCCATGCCTTGGGCACTAATCCACCCCCATACCATCACAGATGCTGGCTTTTGAACTTTGCGTCAATAATAGTCTGGATGGTTCGCTTCCCCTTTGGTCCGGATGACACGATGTCGAATATTTCCAAACACAATTTGAAATGTGGACTCGTCAGACCACGGAACACTTTTCCACTTTGCATCAGTCCATTTTAGATGATCTCGGGCCCAGAGAAGCCGGCGGCGTTTCTGGATGTTGTTGATAAATGGCTTTCACTTTGCATAGTAGAGCTATAACTTGCACTTACAGATGTAGCGATGAACTGTATTTAGTGACAGTGGTTTTCTGAAGTGTTCCTGAGGCCATGTGGTGATATCCTTTACACACCGATGTCGCTTTTTGATGCAGTACCGCCTGAGGTAAAACAAAGGTCCGTAATATCATCGCAGTGATTTGTACAGATCCTCTGAACCTTTTGATGATATTACGGTCCGTAGATAGTGAAATCCCTAAATTCCTTGCTCGTTGAGAAACGTTGTTCTTAAACTGTTTAACAATTTGCTCACAAATTTATTCACAAAGTGGTGACCCTCGCCCTGTCCTTGTTTGTGAAAGACTAAGCATTTCATGGAAGCTGCTTTTATACCCAATCATGGCACTCACCTAATCCCAATTAGCCTGCACACCTGTGGGATGTTCCGCATAAGTGTTTAATGAGCATTCCTCAACTTTCGCAGTCTTTTTTTCCCCACTTGTGCCAGCTTTTTTGAAACATTCCAAATGAGCTAATATTTGCAAAAGTTTACCAGCTCGAACATTAAATATCTTGTTTTTGGAGTTTTTGTTTTTTTCCTACAAATGACTAATATGTGTTCTAAAATTTTAACATTAATTATTCTAACATTCTGTTGGAATAATGATGTGTAAGTTATCACACAACTTTCGTATACTTAAAGTCCGTTGCTATAGTTATTCGATTTTGTGCTCAAGCTGTACTTTTTCTATCTGTGCAAGGACAAATCTTCTTGTCCGAGGGGTGCCCTCAGCCGCAAATGTAACTTTGTTTCAGCCTTTTAACAGCCAAGGACTTCAAGGACCTCAAGGAAAATAAGACAGCACACAGACGAAACAGAGACAAGGCGAAAACGCAGGGCCCCCCAGGACATTCCGTCACGTATTGTGCGTTCTAGACCTGCTTTGCATGATATATGTGACCATTCCTTTTAGAGGCGGCCTCAGTAATGTTGACTGGGGAACTCCTGAATAAATAGAGGGACGCGGGAGCTGAGTCTTAGAGCGTAGGGCGAGACTGTGACTAAGTGTGCAGCTCCATGCGTTCTCTTCATGAGCTAAATTGAACTCTGTCTCTGCATGATTCCTTGCTTCTTGTCTGTTTAATAGATGTCATCAATGTTTGAACCTGACAACCAAATTCCATAGGAGGTAATATTTGCAAAAGTTTACCAGCTCGAACATTAAATATCTTGTTTTTGGAGTCTGTTCAATTGGATATAAGTTGAAAAGGATTTGCAAATCATTGTATTCTGTTTTTATTTACCATTTACACAATGTGCCTGGTTTTGGGATTCGTATCATATTAGGTACGTATTGTTTAATTTTGAGTATAGTCTGCCCACATTAATTCACTTTTCACTGCTTTTTCCTACAAATGACTATCATGTGTTCTAACAATGTAACAGTTAGTGTAACATTCTGCTAGAATAATGATGTGTAAGTTATCACACAACTTTCGTATACGTAAAGTCTGTTGCTATAGTTATTAGCTTTTGTGCTCTAGATGTACTTTTTCTATCTGTGCAAGGACAAAACTTCTTGTCCAAGGGGTGGCCTCAGCCGCAAATGTTAACTTTGTTTCAGCCTGCTAACAGCCAAGGACTTCAAGGACCTCAACGAAAATAAGACAGCACGCAGACGAAGCAAAGACAAGGCGATATCACAAGGCCCCCAACACATTCCGTCACGTATTGTGCGTTCTAGACCTGCTTTGCATGATATATGTGACCACTCCTTTTAGATGCGGCCTCAGTGATGTTGACTGGGGAACTCCTGAATAAATAGAGGGACACAAGAGCTGAGCCTTAGAGCGTAGGGCGAGACTGTGACTAAGTGCGCAGCTCCATGCGTTCTCCTCATGAGCTAAATTGAACTCTGTCTCTGCATGGTTCCTTGCTTCTTGTCTGTTTAATCGATGTCATCAATGTTTGAACCTGACAACCAAATTCCATTTGAGGTAATATTTGCAAAAGTTTACCAGCTCGAACATTAAATATGTTGTTTTTGGAGTCTATTCAATTGGATATAGGTTGAAAAGGATTTGCAAATCATTGTATTCTGTTTTTATTTACCATTTACACAATGTGCCAACTTCACTGGTTTTGGGGTTCGTATTATACTAGGTACTAATCGTTTTATTTTGAGTACAGTCTGCCCACATTAATTCACTTTTCACTGCTTTTTTCCTACAAATGACTAACATGTGTTTTAAAATTTTAACAATTATTCTAACATTCTGTTAGAATAATTATATGTAAGTTATCACATAACTTTAGTATACTTAAAGTGTGTTACTATAGTTATTCGATTTTGTGCTCAAGCTGTACTTTTTCTATCTGTGCAAGGACAAAACTTCTTGTCCGAGGAGTGCCCTCAGCCGCAAATGTAACTTTGTTTCAGCCTGCTAACAGCCAACACTTCAAGGACCTCAACGAAAATAAGACAGCACGCAGACGAAGCAAAGACAAGGCGAAATTGCAGGGCCCCCCAGAACATTCCGTCAGGTATTGTGCGTTTTAGACCTGCTTTGCATGATATATGTGACCACTCCTTTTAGATGCGGCCTCAGTGATGTTGACTGGGGAACTCCTGAATAAATAAAGGGACGCAAGAGCTGAGCCTTAGAGCGTAGGGCGAGACTGTGACAAAGTGTGCAGCTCCATGCGTTCTCCTCATGAGCTAAATTGAACTCTGTCTCTGCATGGTTCCTTGCTTCTTGTCTGTTTAATAGATGTCATCAATGTTTGAACCTGACAACCAAATTCCATATGAGGTAATATTTGCAAAAGTTTACCAGCTCGAACATTAAATATCTTGTTTTTGGAGTCTATTCAATTGGATGTAGGTTGAAAAGGATTTGCAAATCATTGTATTCTGTTTTTATTTACCATTTACACAATGTGCCAACTTCACTGGTTTTGGGGTTCGTATTATATTAGGTACTTATGGTTTAATTTTGAGTACAGTCTGCCCACATTAATCTACTTTTCACTGCTTTTCCCCTAGAAATGACTAACGTGTTGCAAATCGGAGGTTTAGTGCCAACTGTTGCTTTGGCACGGACTTGACAGCCTGCAGAATATTATTGGTGTAGAAATCCTCAGAGCTTATGTGAGGCCGAGCATGATGTCACATCTGGTTTACTCCCGCGAAGGGAGAGTGGTGTTTCAAGGCAGACTATTTTCAAACTTGTCTCTCTAGTACATGTCCGTCTCGGACAATACCGTGACCAATCGGGGACGCCACATTTCACAGATGACAAAAACTCTTTGTCGGCGACTGACTGCAGAAAACGCTAACACATCATCACAGCCGCTAAAAGCAGCTTGTCACGCCGAGCTGTCTGTCCGCGGACGTCATGGCCGCCTCGGAACTGCCGGCGCTGCCCACCCGCGACTCTTTGGGCTCGCGGAGCAGATGGAAAGGTGGAAGTCGGGCGGGAGGTTACCTCGGCCTGGGCGGCCTGCAGCATGTTGTCCTGTTTCTGCAGAATGGCGCTCATTCGCTCAAAGAACTCCATGCTCTCCTCGGAAATCCTGCACAGGAAAACATAATACAAAAAAAAAATTGCTTGTTTTTGTGTGGATGAACTAACTGAACAAAATATGCTGCCCGAGCGCCGAAAAGATCACGAAACAGTTCAATGTATACAAAACTTGTTTGAAAAAGACTTGATGGTGTTTTAAAGTAATTGTATTACTTTTGTCGAAAACAGGTCTAACAGTTGGAAGAAAATATGCTGCTAGAGTGCCGAACTGAAAGTATAAGACTTTACAAACAAGTCTAAATCAGAGAGTGGTTTTCAGGACTTTTATTACTTGTGTCAAACATAGCCCTGGAATTACATGTTCTTAAAGTAGTATGAAGGATTTATGCTACTAGAATGCTGAAAAGAAAATGAAACTGTTCAATAGAAAAAAAAAGTCTCAATCTGATGGGTTTTTTGAGTATTGTACTTTTATTACTAGTATCGAAAACAGCTCCGGACTTATTACTTTTTAAGTTGATGAACTAACAGTTCAAATTGCATGTTCTTACAATGACGTACATTACTGCCCTCTTAGTTTGAAAGAAATATAATGCTCAAACATAGACAAGAAAAAAGAAAATGTAAATGAAGAAACAAAATAAAAGAAGAATTTGCATAGGCCCCAGCACCCCCTGCAATAAGCGGTAGAAAATGGATGGGTTTAATTTGCATGTTTCTGATGGTTTAAAGAAAATGTGCTGCTAGAGTGCTGAAAAGAAAATGAAACTGTTCAATGTATAAAAGCAATCGTAGGGAAAATTTTCAATCTGATGGGTTTTTTGAGTATTGTACTGGTATTACTAGTATCGAAAACAGCTCCGGAATTATTAGTTTTTAAGTTGATGAACTAACAGTTCAAATAAAATGTGCTGCTCGAGTGCTGCAATGAAAATGTAACAGTTCATTGTATGAAAAATCAGTTCTCCAAACGCTTTTTAATGTTATCTGATAGGGGTTTTAAGTACTAGATTGCTGAAATTAAAATTAAACAGTTCAATGTACAAATGATCTGATGGTTGTTTTGAGAACTGTACTTCTATTATTTGTCCAATACAGCTCTGGAATTGCATGTTTTGCATGTTCTTTCACTGAAATATGCTGCTAGAACATTGACAAGGAAAAAAAAAAAACATTGAAATGAAAAAAAAATAAAATCATACAAGAAGCCTAATCCGATTGTGATTTTAATACTTTAAATTACTAGCGTTGAATTGAATTTGCATAGGCTCAAGTACCTCCCAAAACTCTGAAAGTGACAAGCGGTAGAAATTTGCATGTTTCTAATACTTTAAAGAAAATATGCTGCTCGAGCGCAGAAAAGAAAATGAAACCGTTCATTGTATGAAAAATAATTTTGAAAAACACCTCGCAATGTTATCTGATTGTGGTTTTAGGTGTTATTGCTAGTGTCAAAAACAGCTCCGGAATTATTTGTTTTTACGTTGATGAACTAACAGTTGGAAGAAAATGTGCTGCTAGAGTGCTGAAATGAAAACGAAACAGTTCAACGTACGAAGGACCTGATGATGGTTTTGAGAACTGTACTTTTCTTCTGCGTCAAATACAGCTCTGGAATTGCATGTTCTTACACTGACGTACATTACTGCCCTCTTAGTTTGAAGGAAATATGCTGCTAGAACATTGAAAAGAAAAAAAACATTTAATTGAAAAAACAAAAATCATACAAGAAGCTGATGGTGATTTTAATACTGTTATTGCTAGTGTCGCTAGTTGCTTTTATTTACGTTGTTGAACTAACAGTTTGAAGAAAACGTGCTGCTAGAGTGCTGAAACGAAGAATGAAACAGTTCAATGTACAAAAACAATCTTAGGAAAAAAGCCTAAATCTGATGGGTATTTTGATAATTGTACTTTTATTACTAGTATCGAAAACAGCTCCAGAATTATTAGTTTTTACGTTGATGAACAGTCAGAAAAAACGTGCTGCTAGAGTGCTGAAATGAAAACAAAACAGTTCAATGTACGAAGGACCTGATGATTGTTTTGAGAACTGTACTTTTATGTCAAATACAGCTCTGGAATTGCATTTTCTTACACTGACGTACATCACTGCCATATTAGTTTGAAGGAAATATGCTGCTCAAACATCGACAAGAAAAAATAAAATTTAAATGAAGAAACAAAATAAAAGAAGAATTTGCATAGGCTCCAGCACCAACTGCAATAAGCGGTAGAAAATAGATGGGTTGAATTTGCATGTTTTTGATAGTTTAAAGAAAATATGCTGCTCGAGCGCAGAAAAGAAAATGAAACCGTTCATTGTATGAAAAATAATTTTGAAAAACACCTCGCAATGTTATCTGATTGTGGTTTTAAGTGTTATTGCTAGTGTCAAAAACAGCTCTGGAATTATTTGTTTTTACGTTGATGAACTAACAGCCGGAAGAAAATGTGCTGCTAGAGTGCTGAAATGAAAACGAAACAGTTCAATGTACGAAGGACCTGATGATTGTTTTAAGAACTGTTATTTTATGTCAAACACAGCTCTGGGATTGCATGTTCTTACACTGACGTACATTACTGCCTTATAGTTTGAAGGAAATATGCTGCTAGAACATTGAAAAGAAAAAAATATATATTTAATTGAAAAAACAAAAATCGTACAAGAAGCTGATGTTGATTTTAATACTGTTATTGATAGTGTCGCTAGTTGCTTTTATTTACGTTGATGAACTAACAGTTTGAAGAAAACGTGCTGCTAGAGTGCTGGAACAAAGAATGAAACAGTTCAATGTACAAAAACAATCGTAGGAAAAAAGTCGCAATCTGATGGGTTTTTTGATAATTGATCTTTTATTACTAGTATCGAAAACAGCTCCGGAATTATTTGTTTTTACGTTGATGAACTAACAGTCTGAAGAAAATGTGCTGCTAGAGTGCTGAAATGAAAACGAAACAGTTCAATGTACGAAGGACCTGATGATTGTTTTGAGAACTGTTATTTTATGTCAAACACAGCTCTGGGATTGCATGTTCTTACGCTGACGTACATCACTGCCCTCTTAGTTTGAAGGAAATATGCTGCTAGAACATTGAAAAGAAAAAAATATATATTTAATTAAAAAAACAAAAATCGTACAAGAAGCTGATGGTGATTTTAATACTGTTATTGATAGTGTCGCTAGTTGCTTTTATTTACGTTGATGAACTAACAGTTTGAAGAAAACGTGCTGCTAGAGTGCTGAAACAAAGAATGAAACAGTTCAATGTACAAAATCAATCGTAGGAAAAAAGTCGCAATCTGATGGGTTTTTTGATAATTGATCTTTTATTACTAGTATCGAAAACAGCTCCGGAATTATTTGTTTTTTCACGTTGATGAACTGACTAAGAAAATGTGCTGCTAGAGTGCTGAAATGAAAACGAAACAGTTCAATGTACGAAGGACCTGATGATTGTTTTGAGAACTGTTATTTTATGTCAAATACAGCTCTGGGATTGCATTTTCTAACACTGACGTACATCACTGCCATCTTAGTTTGAAGGAAATATGCTGCTCCAACATCGACAAGAAAAAATAAAATTTAAATGAAGAAACAAAATAAAAGAAGAATTTGCATAGGCTCCAGCACCAACTGCAATAAGCGGTAGAAAATAGATGGGTTGAATTTGCATGTTTTTGATAGTTTAAAGAAAATATGCTGCTCGAGCGCAGAAAAGAAAATGAAACCGTTCATTGTATGAAAAATAATTTTGAAAAACACCTCGCAATGTTATCTGATTGTGGTTTTAGGTGTTATTGCTAGTGTCAAAAACAGCTCCGGAATGATTTGTTTTTACGTCGATGAACTAACAGTCTGAAGAAAATGTGCTGCTAGAGTGCTGAAATGAAAACGAAACAGTTCAATGTACGAAGGACCTGATGATTGTTTTGAGAACTGTTGTTTTATGTCAAACACAGCTCTGGGATTGCATGTTCTTACACTGACGTACATCACTGCCCTATAGTTTGAAGGAAATATGCTGCTAAAACATTGAAAAGAAAAAAATATATATTTAATTGAAAAAACAAAAATCGTACAAGAAGCTGATGGTGATTTTAATACTGTTATTGCTAGTGTCGCTAGTTGCTTTTATTTACGTTGATGAACTAACAGTTTGAAGAAAATGTGCTGCTAGAGTGCTGAAACAAAGAATGAAACAGTTCAATGTACAAAAACAATCGTAGGAAAAAAGTCGCAATCTGATGGGTTTTTTGATAATTGATCTTTTATTACTAGTATCGAAAACAGCTCCGGAATTTTTTGTTTTTACGTTGATGAACTGACTAAGAAAATGTGCTGCTAGAGTGCTGAAATGAAAACGAAACAGTTCAATGTACGAAGGACCTGATGATTGTTTTGAGAACTGTACTTTTATGTCAAATACAGCTCTGGGATTGCATGTTCTTACACTGACGTACATCACTGCCCTATAGTTTGAAAGAAATATGCTGCTAGAACATTGAAAAGAAAAGTAAAAAAAAAATGTAACGAAAAAACAAAAATTATACAAGAATCGTGATTTTAATACTTTAAATTACAAGTGTTGAATTAATTTGCACAGGCTACAGCACCCCCACGCAACCCTGAAAGAGACAGGCGGTAGAAAATGGATGGATGGATGGATTGAATTTGCATGTTTGTAATTGTTTAAAGAAAATATGCTGCTAGAGTACGGAAAAGAAAATGAAACAGTTTATTGTATGAACAATCAGTTCTCAAAACACTTGGTAATGTTATCTGACATTGGTTTTAAGTACTGTTATTGCTAGTGTCAAAAACAGCTCTGGAATTATTTGTTTTTACTAACAGTCGGAAGAAAATGTGCTGCTAGAGTGCTGAAATGAAAACTAAACAGTTCAACGTACGAAGGACCTGATGATGGTTGGGAGAACTGTACTTTTATTCTGCGTCAAATATAGCTCTGAAATTGCATGTTCTTACAATGACGTACATTACTGCCCTCTTAGTTTGAAGGAAATATGCTGCTCAAACATCGACAAGAAAAAAGAAAATGTAAATGAAGAAACAAAATAAAAGAATCATTTGCATATGCTCCAGTACCCCCTGCAATAAGCGGTAGAAAATGGATGGGTTGAATTTGCATGTTTCTGATGGTTTAAAGAAAATATGCTGCTCGAGCGCAGAAAAGAAAATGAAACCGTTCATTGTATGAAAAATAATTTTGAAAAACACCTCGCAATGTTATCTGATTGTGGTTTTAAGTGTTATTGCTAGTGTCAAAAACAGCTCCGGAATGATTTGTTTTTACGTCGATGAACTAACAGTCTGAAGAAAATGTGCTGCTAGAGTGCTGAAATGAAAACGAAACAGTTCAATGTACGAAGGACCTGATGATTGTTTTGAGAACTGTACTTTTAAGTCAAATACAGCTCTGGGATTGCATGTTCTTACACTGACGTACATCACTGCCCTATAGTTTGAAGGAAATATGCTGCTAGAACATTGAAAAGAAAAAATATTTATTTAATTGAAAAAAACTAAAATCGTACAAGAAGCTGATGGTGATTTTAATACTGTTATTGATAGTGTCGCTAGTTGCTTTTATTTACGTTGATGAACTAACAGTTTGAAGAAAACGTGCTGCTAGAGGGCTGAAACGAAGAATGAAACAGTTCAATGTACAAAAACAATCGTAGGAAAAAAGTCGCAATCTGATGGGTTTTTTGATAATTGATCTTTTATTACTAGTATCGAAAACAGCTCCGGAATTATTTATTTTTTCACGTTGATGAACTGACTAAGAAAATGTGCAGCTAGAGTGCTGAAATGAAAACGAAACCGTTCAATGTACGAAGGACCTGATGATTGTTTTGAGAACTGTACTTTTATGTCAAATACAGCTCAGGGATTGCATGTTCTTACACTGACGTACATCACTGCCCTATAGTTTGAAAGAAATATGCTGCTAGAACATTGAAAAGAAAAAAGAAAATTGAAATGAAGAAACAAAATAAAAGAATCATTTGCATATGCTCCAGTACCCCCTGCAATAAGCGGTAGAAAATAGATGGGTTGAATTTGCATGTTTCTGATGGTTTAAAGAAAATATGCTGCTCGAGCGCAGAAAAGAAAATGAAACCGTTCATTGTATGAAAAATAATTTTGAAAAACACCTCGCAATGTTATCTGATTGTGGTTTTAGGTGTTATTGCTAGTGTCAAAAACAGCTCCGGAATTATTTGTTTTTACGTTGATGAACTAACAGTCGGAAGAAAATGTGCTGCTAGAGTGCTGAAATGAAAACGAAACAGTTCAACGTACGAAGGACCTGATGATCGTTTTGAGAACTGTACTTTTATGTCAAATACAGCTCTGGGATTGCATGTTCTTACACTGACGTACATCACTGCCCTCTTAGTTTGAAGGAAATATGCTGCTAAAACATTGATAAGAAAAAAAAACATTTAATTGAAAAAACAAAAATCATACAAGAAGCTGATGGTGATTTTAATACTGTTATTGATAGTGTCGCTAGTTGCTTTTATTTACGTTGATGAACTAACAGTTTGAAGAAAACGTGCTGCTAGAGTGCTGAAACAAAGAATGAAACAGTTCAATGTACAAAAACCATCGTAGGAAAAAAGTCGCAATCTGATGGGTTTTTTGATAATTGATCTTTTAATACTAGTATCAAAAACACCTCTGGAATTATTTGTTTTTACGTTGATGAACTGACTAAGAAAATGTGCTGCTAGAGTGCTGAAATGAAAACAAAACAGTTCAATGTACGAAGGACCTGATGATTGTTTTGAGAACTGTACTTTTATGTCAAATACAGCTCTGGAATTGCATTTTCTTACACTGACGTACATCACTGCCCTATAGTTTGAAGGAAATATGCTGCTCAAACATCGACAAGAAAAAAGAAAATTTAAATGAAGAAACAAAATAAAAGAAGAATTTGCATAAGCTCCAGCACCAACTGCAATAAGCGGTAGAAAATAGATGGGTTGAATTTGCATGTTTTTGATAGTTTAAAGAAAATATGCTGCTCGAGCGCAGAAAAGAAAATGAAACCGTTCATTGTATGAAAAATAATTTTGAAAAACACCTCGCAATGTTATCTGATTGTGGTTTTAAGTGTTATTGCTAGTGTCAAAAACAGCTCCGGAATGATTTGTTTTTACGTCGATGAACTAACAGTCTGAAGAAAATGTGCTGCTAGAGTGCTGAAATGAAAACGAAACAGTTCAACGTACG
Source organism: Nerophis ophidion (assembly GCF_033978795.1). Taxonomy (NCBI): domain Eukaryota; kingdom Metazoa; phylum Chordata; class Actinopteri; order Syngnathiformes; family Syngnathidae; genus Nerophis; species Nerophis ophidion. Next base: position 10,165,865 of record NC_084617.1, on the reverse strand, counting down.
AAGAACCTGATGATTGTTTTGAGAACTGTTATTTTATGTCAAACACAGCTCTGGGATTGCATGTTCTTACACTGACGTACATTACTGCCCTCTTATTTTGAAGGAAATATGCTGCTAGAACATTGAAAAGAAAAAAATATATATTTAATTGAAAAAACAAAAATCGTACAAGAAGCTGATGGTGATTTTAATACTGTTATTGCTAGTGTCGCTAGTTGCTTTTATTTACGTTGATGAACTAACAGTTTGAAGAAAACGTGCTGCTAGAGTGCTGAAACAAAGAATGAAACAGTTCAATGTACAAAAACAATCGTAGGAAAAAAGTCGCAATCTGATGGGTTTTTTGATAATTGATCTTTTATTACTAGTATCGAAAACAGCTCCGGAATTATTTGTTTTTACGTTGATGAACTGACTAAGAAAATGTGCTGCTAGAGTGCTGAAATGAAAACGAAACAGTTCAATGTACGAAGGACCTGATGATTGTTTTGAGAACTGTACTTTTATGTCAAATACAGCTCTGGGATTGCATGTTCTTACACTGACGTACATCACTGCCCTATAGTTTGAAGGAAATATGCTGCTAGAACATCGAAAAGAAAAAAGAAAATTTAAATGAAAAAACAAAATAACAGAAGAATTTGCATAGATTCCGCAATAAGCGGTAGAAAATGGATGGATGGGTTGAATTTGCATGTTTCTGATAGTTTAAAGAAAATATGCTGCTCGAGCGCAGAAAAGAAAATGATCCAGTTCATTGCATGTAAAAAATATTCTATTACCGAATCCCGAATCAGACCTAGATCTGGGACTCATCTGACCAGCTATTTTCCCCCACAACCCAATTACATTTCCAGGCAGGCTGATGTTTTATTTTCCCCACAGCGGGTTTGAATCTGATGGGCAGTGACGTGTGCAAAAATGCAAATTAAGTTTTTTTTTTTTTTTTTCCCCCCACCCTTCCCGGGTTCTACCAGGTGTGAGAACTCCCGGTACTCCCACCGGCCCCCCGGTTGTCATGGCGACACACACCATGACACATTCACGGGGACGGATGCGCAGGCTCGACCAGCACCTTCGGGAATCCAACGCCATTCCCAAATGTCTCGGCGGGCATCTTTCCCGCTCTGGCGAAACGGAGAGTCGGGCGATCAGCCGTCACGCCCACTCAGTTCCCCGCTCCTCATCTTCGTATAACGCCGTGAGAGGCCACCGGCACGCGTTTTTATTGGCGTCATCGCATGGCGGCGGGTGGCGTGGCCATCCTGGCGCCCCCCGCCGTGGACTCTCGGCACGGTGGCGTGAGGGAGCAGATGGTAAACCCCTGAGGTAATGTTGAGGACTAATGGCAGCCATGCTGGGCGAGCTGGACCCGCTCCCACCGTGGCGCCACGAAGGTGGACGAGCTCCTTGTTGAAATATTTAATACACATTCCCAAACTGTGGCGCGGGGACCACCAGTGGTACGCAGGCTCCATCTAGTGGTGCGCCAAAGGATCGATTAAATATTCAAACCCGGTGTTACTGTTCAAACTGTGTGTAATGTCACAGCATACAAAAATATTCCATATACCGTATTTCCTTGAATTTAAAACCTCTTCTCACTCCAGCACTTACCAAAGGCATGCGGTAAATTTAGGCCTGCGCTTATAAATTTGAGTGTGATGTAAGGATACCATCATGAAAAGCACATTTAACAACAAAAAAACTTTATTATGGTTTTACCTTTACTTATAAATGAAGTCCATGCGCAGCTTCTTCTGATCAAAAGCATCGATAACTTCTTTACAGAAGTCTTCCTTATCTTTCTACAGTTTTAAAAGTCTCTCCGTCTCGATGGAGATCTTCCTTTATTACCTCCTGCTTCGATTGAAAGTCCAGTTTAGAAAACAGTTTTATTTTAGATATGTAATCCCCCATGTTAAAAGTGCAAGCGAGAGGAAAAAATAAACGATTGCTGCTCATTGTCACTTCTGCAGCCGAGTAGTCGCAAAAAGGATCTTTAGCGCCCTCTACCACCAGGAGGCGGGAGTCATTTAATGACTCATATTTGACACCCGCAGCTACGGTATACTAATAAAACATAGCTGCTTACTGTTCTTTTTAGCATATTCAATAGCTTGGACCTTAAATCCTACTGAATAGCTCTTAATCTTCTTCCCTTTATGCGATTTCAAATTATTGAAATCAGCCTCCTCCATTTTGAAAATGATAACAGGTGAAGTGTCACTCATGACGTGACGAGTTTGACCCGGCAGAAATTCTAGGCATATGCTAATTATTTTGCGAAATGAGTTTGACCCGGCAGAAATTCTAAACATGCGCTAATAAAAATAATATTTTGCGAAAGGAGTTTGACCCGGCGTTAATCCTGACCCGGCGGTAATGCTAAGCATGCGTTAATTATTTTGCGAAACGAGTTTGACCCGGCAGTAATTCTAGGCAGGCGCATACTATATATTTCAAGGAAATACGGTAATCAAAATTCAAATGTATCAGGGGGTTTTTTTTTAATACATAATTTGACAGCACTTACCAGTATTTCCTTGAATTGCCGCCGGGTATATAGTATGCGCCTGCCTAGAATTACTGCCGGGTCGAACTCGTTTCGCAAAATAATTAGCGCATGCTTACCATTACCGCCTGGTCAGGATTAACGCTGGGTCAAACTCGTTTCGCAAAATATTATTTTTATTAGCGCATGTCTAGAACTTCTGCCGGGTCAAACTCATTTCGCAAAATAATTAGCATATGCCTAGAATTTCCGCAGGGTCAAACTCGTCACGTCATGAGTGACACTTCACCTGTCATCATTTTCAAAATGGAGGAGGCTGATTTCAATCATTTGAAATCGCATAAAGGGAAGAAGATTAACAGCTATTCAGTAGGATTTAAGGTCCTAGCTATTGAATATGCTAAAAATAACAGTAAGCAGCTATGTTTTATTAGTATACCGTAGCTGCGTGTGTCAAATATGAGTCTTTAAATGACTCCCGCCTCCTGGTGGTGGAGGGCGATAAAGATCCTTCTTGCGACTACTCGGCTGCAGAAGAAGTGACAACAAGCAGCGATCGTTTATTTTTTCCTCTCGCTTGCACTTTTAACATGGAGGATTACATATCTAAAATAAAACAGTTTTCTAAACTGGACTTTCAATCGAAGCAGGAGGTAATAAAGGAAGATCTCCATCGAGACAGAGAGACTTTTAAAACTGAAGAAAGATAAGGAAGACTTCTATAAACAAATTATCGATGCTTTTGATCAGAAGGAGCTGTGCATGGACTTCATTTATAAGTAAAGGTAAGACCATAATAATGTTTTTTTTTTGTTAAATGTGCTTTTCATGATGGTATCCTTACATCACACTCAAATTTATAAGCGCAGGCCTAATTTTACCGCATGCCTTTGGTAAACACTGAAGTGAGAAGAGGTTTTAAATTAATTAGCACCCCGGCGGCAATTCGAGGAAATACGGTATATAAATGTGTACCAGTATGTCAGCTTCAAACACTGATGACATATATTAAACAAGACAAGAAGCAAAGAATTAAACAAGAGACAGAATTCAACTTGGCTCAATTTGAGGAGAAACATCTGTACTCTGTACCCTTGTACAGTGTCTCAACACGTTCTGGCGAAAGATCGTACGCCACCTCTTTTATTTGGACTTTCCCTGATTACACGGCAGATGTTTCTAAGGGACAGGGGTCATAAACAGCCATCGCCTTGGATTACAACCGTTCGAAGCCACGCTGTTGTGGCTTGGCATTGTCTTGCTGAAATAAGCAGGGGCGTCCATGATAACGTGATCACAGATGCGGGCTTTTCAACTTTGCGCCTATAACAATCCGAATGGTTATTTTCCTCTTTGTTCTGGAGGACACCACGTCCTCTGTTTCCAAATATAATTTGAAATGTGGACTCGTCAGACCACATAATACCTTTCCACTTTGCATCAGTCCATCTTATGTGGTGTTTCAGGGTGTTGTTGATAAATGGGTTTGGCTTTTCATAGTAGAGTTTTAACTTGCACTTACATGACAAGAAGCAAATAATTAAACAAGAGAAAGAATTCAACTTGGCTCAATTTTTGGAGAAACATCTGGACACTGTAACCTTGTACAGTGTTTTAACACGCTCTGGCGAAAGATTGTACGCCACCTCTTTTATCCGGACTTTCCCCGATTACATGGCAGCTGTTTCTAAGGGACAGGGGTCATAAACAGCCATTGCCTTGGATTACAACGGTTCAAATAATAAGTTGTAAGACAGTGCAAAGAAAAAGTCGTAAAACAGTTCAAACAAGCAGTGCTTGGAGGGGAGTCGGGCCCTGCTTCCTCTATGCTTTGTAGTTCTTGGGTCAGACAATATCTTTTTTGTTGATTACAATACATGAAAGAACCAGAACACCTTAAGGTTGCTTCCCATCCTAGACAGTGGAGTTTTACAAGCCTTTCCGCTTGGTAGGTTCAAAGACAGCTTTTGTCTTCTCGCCGGGAACTCATTGCAGGACAAAGTTTTGCGATAACTTAAATACAATTATTCAAACATAATAATCCTCTCATATTATTCCACCATTTCCTATACTTATTAGATTTTTTTCATGTACAAACTAATGTATACAACATACGTAAAAGTGACAAGCAAATAGTCAACTGTTTATTTTTATCTTTACTAACATATTTTTGGTAATGCACTATATAATAATATAGTATTTGTCATGATTAGATAATAACGTTTAAAAGATGCACATTTTTTCCTGTCAAAATTTAAATAATTTCTTGCATTTAGTAAAAAAATAAAATAAAAATAAAAATAAAAGTATTTTATTAAAACACACTTTTCCCAGGCTTTTGAGGGCCTCATACAGTGATGTGTTGTATTTAGTTGTCTCCATTTCGCATTATTTCCGATGTTCTTTCTTCCTTATATTGAATAAGGAAGAAAGAACATGTGTGATTACAAGAACATTTTGAAAGAGCATATGACTAGTCTAAATGACTCACTGAGTCAATGCAGAAGCAAGACGAAGAGTGACTTGTTTACCTACTGTGAGTAAAAAAGCCGGCGATATTCAAGAAAATGACTGCAAAACACAAGAAACTCGAGGAAGACTTGGAGGAGATTAGAAAATCTATCAACTCCCTGTCGGAAGATGTAAGGACAGTGGCCAGGCAGCAAGACACACTAATGGAGTTGTTGACCGAGATCAAAATGCTAAAAAACATCATCAAGGAGAAAGACAAGAAAATTGTCGACCTAGAAGCAAGAATTGACGAACTTGAACAATACACCAGAATGGACGATTTGATTATAAGCGGACTGGAAACCAAACATCGCACGTATGCAAGAGTGGCCGGGACTCGCAGCAGGGACGCTGACAAGGACGCCGAAGCCCCGGCGGACGAACTTGAGACACTTGAACGGCAAGTAATTAACTTTTTTACAAGTAAGAACATATCTCTTCAAAGTGGCAGCATTTCGGCGTGCCATACTATACCCAGGAAGGACAGCAGAACCAACCCAGCCATTGTGATCCGGTTTGCGAATCGAAAACATAAGACGGAGTTACTACGGCAGGGAAGGAAGCTGAAAGGAACTGGGGTTTACATCAATGAACATCTTACAAAGAAGAACGCCGACATTGCAAGACAAGCACGCATCCTCAGAAAAGAAAACAAGATACAAGCAACATGGACACGAAACTGTAAAATCATGATTCGGCTAAATGGACCATATGAAGAAGCCAAAGTTGTCACGATTCGAGAGCTCCGTGACTTGGATCAATATAGATGAGACCTGCTAGTCGTATGACTGACATGGCTCATCCTTGGCTGGAGATGGGGAAGGCTTCGCGACGAGAAGGTGAGACAACTGAGAATCAAGCGTCTTCAAGAGCTGAATACATGGACTATAAATTACATGACTTTGAATATGATGTTGACCCAGATAACCATCTGTTCAACTCAATCAATGCTACTTGTGACTACTACACCGAGGAACAATTTAATGACAATGTTAGCTTAGATAATAAATTTTCTTTAATACATTTCAACTGCAGAAGCTTATATGCAAATTTCTCAAAGATTGACGAATACTTGAAGACTTTAAACAGCAAAATCAAAATAATAGCACTTTCTGAAACATGGATCGATAAAGACAGAAGTATTGACTTCTCCATTGACGGGTATAAGTTGTATCACAGTAGTAGAAAAAACAAGAAGGGAGGAGGTGTGGCCCTGTTTGTTGACTGCGACTTGAAATGTAAACCTGTCGAATGTATGACAACGGTAATCGAGGATTTATTTGAATGTGTAACTGTGGAGGTAGACATAGAAAAGAAGAGAAATGTTATTGTTACGTGTTTATATAGGACACCTGGGTCTAAGGTAGAAGCATTTCATGATAGTCTGGAAGAATTACTGTGTAAGGTAAAGGAAAAGAAAACATTCGTCATATGTGGCGACTATAACATAGACCTGCTAAGCTCACCCAGAAATAAATCAGCAAGAGACTTCTTGGATGTGGTATATAGTAGAGGGCTTTATCCATTGATCACCAAACCCAGTAGAATATCGACAAATTGTGCAACATTAATTGATCACATCTTTATAAATGACATAGAAAATAATATAAAAAGTGGATTAATAATTAATGATACAAGTGACCACTTACCTGTGTTTCTTACTTGTGACTGTCAAATGTATAGAAAGAGGGAGGAGAAAACCCATAGGTATACAAGGAAAAGGACTGAAGAGGCAATAAATAAATTTAGGAAGGACTTATTTGAAGCAGACTGGAATGAGGTGTATGTGGGAGAGGCAAATGCTGCATATGAGGCTTTTCTTAATATTTATTTATCATTGTATGAAATACATTGTCCGAATGTATGGAAACAAAGAGACAGCTACAATATAAAGCCTTGGATTATTAAGGGACTACAGAATGCTTGTAAAAAGAAAAACAAACTTTATAGAGACTTTATAAAAGTAAGAACAAATGATGCTGAAACGAAATATAAGGTTTACAAAAACAAATTGATAACAATAATGAGACAAGCTAAAAAAGACTATTACAATAACTTACTAGAAAACAACAAAAACAATATTAAAGGAACCTGGAATATTCTGAACAAGGTAATAGGTAAAACATCGGGGCCTACAAACCCACCAAGCTATTTTATAAATGAGGATAATAAGATGATAACAAATATGAAAGAAGTAGCAAATGGATTCAATTCTTTTTTTGTGAATGTTGGACCCAAATTGGCAGAGAGTATTGAAGAACATAAAGATATACAGAGTGGATGGAGAGGGGGAAGCAAAGTGCTACAGTCCATGCTTTTAGGAGATGTTAGTGAAAATGAAATTCTATCGGTTGTAACAAAACTGAAAAATAAGGCATCAACAGACAGTGATGGTATTGACATGATAATTGTAAAAAAGACTATTGACTGTATCATCAAACTTCTATGTTATGTTTTTAATCTCTCTTTTCAAACAGGGACTTTTCCAAATAGAATGAAGGTAGCAAAAGTAATTCCACTCCATAAAACGGGAGATAAACATCCATCCATCCATCCATTTCCTACCGCTTATTCCCTTTCGGGGTGGCGGGGGGCGCTGGCGCCTATCTCAGCTACAATCGGGCGGAAGGCAGGGTACACCCTGGACAAGTCGCCACCTCATCGCAGGGCCAACACAGATAGACAGACAACATTCACACTCACATTCACACACTAGGGCCAATTTAGTGTTGCCAATCAACCTATCCCCAGGTGCATGTCTTTGGAGGTGGGAGGAAGCCGGAGTACCCGGAGGGAACCCACGCATTCACGGGGAGAACATGCAAACTCCACACAGAAAGATTTACTAATTACAGACCAGTGTCACTGCTGTCACAATTTTCTAAAATAATTGAAAAAATATTTGTAGAAAAATTAGACAGTTTTATTGAGAAGAACATGCTGTTGAGTGAGAGCCAGTATGGATTCCGAACTAATACATCCACTGCTTCAGCTGTAATGAATATAATGGAGGATATAGCAACAGAAACTGATAATAGGAAATACACTATCGGTGTGTTTATTTATCTTAAAAAAGCATTTGACACAATAGATCATTCTATATTATTGTCCAAGTTGCATTCACTTGGTGTGAGAGGAGTAGTTTTAGAATGGCTAAGAAGTTATTTAGATAATAGACAAGAGTTTGTGGATTTTTTGGGTAATACATCTGAACA
>NC_084617.1:10145124-10150124 GCF_033978795.1 Nerophis ophidion | reverse complement strand
ATATATATTTACATTTATATATATACATACATATATATATATATATATATATATATATATATATATACATACATATATACATACATAGTTACGTGGGTTCCCTCCGGGTACTCCGGCTTCCTCCCACTTCCAAAGACATGCACCTGGGGATAGGTTGATTGGCAACACTAAATTGGCCCTAGTGTGTGAATGTGAGTGTGAATGTTGTCTGTCTATCTGTGTTGGCCCTGCGATGAGGTAGCGACTTGTCCAGGGTGTACTCCACCTTCCGCTCGATTGTAGCTAAGATAGGCACCAGCGCCCCCCGCAACCCCAAAAGGGACAAGCGGTAGAAAATGGATGTATATATATATATATGAGATAGGCGCCAGCGCCCCCCGCGACCCCGAAAGGGAATAAGCGGTAGAAAATGGATGGATGGATGGATATATATATATATATATATATATATATATATATATGTATATATATATATATATATATATATATACACACACACATACATACACATGCATATATATATATGCATAATTTGGATTCTAATTTTCATTATATATATATGTGTATGTATATGTATATATATAGATATACATACATACATATATAAAAATACATACACATATACATATATATGCACACATACATACATGCATGCATATATACATATATATTTATTTATGCATGTGTAATATATATATATGTATATATATGCATGTGTATTATATATATATATATATATATATATTTATGTATGCAGTATGTATGCATATATATATATGCATACATGTATGTATGTGTGTATATATATGTATATATGTATGCATTTTTATATATGTATGTATATATATCTATATATATACATATACATACATACATACATATATACACACACACATACATATACATACATATATATATACACACACACATATATACATACATACAGTATATATATACACATATATGTGTATATATACTATATATATATATGTATATATACTATATATATATATATACATATATATACATACGTATATATATACACACACATATATACATACATACAGTATATATATACACATATATGTGTATATATACTATATATATATGTATATATACTATATATATATATACATATATATACATACATATATATATACACACACATATATACATACAGTATATATATATATGTATATATACTATATATACATATATGTATACATATATATATATATATATATATATACACACACACATATATACATAAATACAGTATGTATATACACATATATGTGTATATATACTATATATATATATATATATATATATATATATATATATATATATATATATATATATATATATATATATATACATATATATATAATGACAATTAGAATCAAAGTTGAAATGAAAGGGGTAAATCAAAATAAAAAAATATTATTACAAACATATGGAAAACTTAGTAAATGACAATTTAAGAATTTTTTTTAATTGTTAAAGTGGTAAATAAAAAAAAAAATGTTATTTTTGGTGTGAAATTAAATTAAATTAGCTGTAAGTCTATGAATGTGTTAAAGACAAACAAATATCTAATACACTTAGAAATTAAGTCAAATGTGTTTTTCTCAGTCTATAAGTGGATACAAAAATAAATATATCAAAAACACACCCCCCCCAGACGCTTTACTGTGCAGCAGCCACTGATTAAACGGCAAAGCTGCTAATGAGCGACATGCAAAGTGTGAAGTCCACTGCCGCGGGCAACGGATGGAATCTTGCATAGCAAAAACAACCAGCCGCCGTGTGCGAGTACCTGGCTGCTCCCTGCCGTCAATTTAAAGCCACAATGCAGCAGGGATCAACAACACCCGGCTCCTAATGACGGGCACTCTGCATACATGCATGCATAACGGGGGACCAGCGGGGGAGGCTGGAACACCGGGGGGGACCGGCACGGGGAAATGAGGAATGACATGCACCATCGTGACAGTTCAGACGACTATTTAAAGCCCGCCGCGGAAAGGATCCCCGCTGGCATCGGATTTGATAACGCGTTTATTCAAATGTATCACCCCGGCGATACGCCGGCGGATAAACGCCGGGTCGAGCGGGGGTTTGGGGGTCGTCCGCCACGTTGAAAATAAACAATGGTCGTCATAACAAGCAAAGTTCACGCCGAACACAAGCCAGCCTGCGTTGGGGTTGCCGTGGCAACGCCCAGGTTCATACTATTAGGTTTTTGTGGCGCAGATGAGGCTTGAAAACAGGACCGAGGTGGTGGAAGCAGGGAGGGGAAGGGGGGAGGGGGGGTGATGCACCTTAGTCGCTTCATTTGTTGCTATGAGACAAGCGGGGAAACAACTTTCCGTGATGAACACCCACAGCGTTATTAATAGGGCAGCACATGACAAACACGACACAGGACAGACATGGGACATGCGCCCCTTGGAAAGGCAAACATATCGACGTTTTTATACGTATTCCGTCATATAAAATATGATGTTTATATACTCAAGTACAGGCAGTTGCTAATACAGCTAATGCATTTAGCATCATGGCAGCTTTTATTTTCGATTACACTTACTATCATGAAGAGAATTTCACTTATATATTATTACTATCACTAATATTATTATTATGACTCGTGATTAACAAAAATCCATCCATCCATCTTCTTCTGCTTATCCGAGGTCGGGTCGCGGGGGCAGCAGCCTAAGCAGGGAAGCCCAGACTTCACTCTCCCCTGCCACTTCGTCTAGATCTTCCCCGGGGGATCCCGAGGCGTTCCCAAGGCCAGCCGGGAGACATAGTCTTCCCAACGTGTCCTGGGTCTTCCCGTGGCCTCCTATTGGTTGGACGTGCCCTAAACACATCCCTAGGGAGGCGTTCGGGTGGCATCCTGACCAGATGCCTGAACCACCTCATCTGGATACTCTCAATGTTAAAGTTAAAAGTACCAATGATTGTCACACACATACTACATGTGGCGAAATTATTCTCTGCATTTGACCCATCACCCTTGATCACCCCCTGGGGGGTGAGAGGGAGCAGTGGGCAGCAGCGGTGCCACGCCCGGGAATCATTTATGGTGATTTAACCCCCAATTCCAACCCTTAATGCTGAGTGCCAAGCAGGGAGGTAATGGGTCCCATTTTTATAGTCTTTGGTATGACTCGGTCGGGATTTGAACTCACGATCTACCAATCTTAGGGCGGACACTTTAACCACTAACCCGGATGGCAGACCTTCACACCCTATCTCTAAGGGAGAGACCCGCCACCCGGCGGAGGAAACTTATTTCTGCCGCTTGTACCCGTGATCTTATCCTTTCGGTCATGACCCAAAGCTCATGACCATAGGTGAGGATGGGAACGTAGATCGACCGGTCAATTGAGAGCTTTGCCTTCCGGCTCAGCTCCTTCTTCACCACAACGGATCGGTACAACGTCCGCATTACTGAAGACGCCGCACCGATCCGCCTGTCGATCTCACGATCCACTCTTCCCTCACTCGTGAACAAGACTTCTAGGTACTTGAACTCCTCCACTTGGGGCAGGGTCTCCTCCCCAAACCGGAGATGGCATTCCACCCTTTTCCGGGCGAGAACCATGGACTCGGACTTGGAGGTGCTGATTCTTAATTCGGTCGCTTCACACTCGGCTGCGAATCGATCCAGTGAGAACTGAAGATCCCGGCCAGATGACGCCGTCAGGACCACATCATCTGCAAAAAGCGGAGACCTAATCCCGCGGTCATCCAAACCGGAACCCCTCAACGCCTTGACTGCGCCTAGAAATTCTGTCCATAAAAGTTATGAACAGAATCGGTGACAAAGGACAGCCTTGGCGGAGTCCAACCCTCACTGGAAATGTGTTCCACTTACCGCCGGCAATGCGGACCAAGCTCTGACACTGATCGTACAGGGAGCGGACCGCCACAATAAGAAAATCCAATACCTTGTACTCTCTGAGCACTCCCCACAGGACTTCCCGAGGGACACGGTCGAATGCCTTCTCCAAGTCCACAAAGCACATGTAGACTGGTTGGGCAAACTCCCATGCACCCTCAAGGACCCTGCCGAGAGTATAGAGCTGGTCCACAGTTCCACGACCAGGACGGAAACCACACTGTTCCTCCTGAATCCGAGGTTCGACTATCCGGCGTAGTCTCCTCTCCAGTATAACTGAATAAACCTTACCGGGAAGCCTGAGGAGTGTGATCCCAGCCAACAAAAATAATTATAATTATTTGTTCGAATAATTGTTTCTAAATTATCACAAAAAACTTTGTATTACGTTGTGTTCCGGGCAAGAAGACAAAAGGCTGAAACCTTCCAAGAAGAATGCTCGTAAAACTCCACTCGGACTTCCTAGCGGACGGATGGCAGGATCTGCCCAAATTCCAGAAGAAGTATTTTAAGTATTTTTACGAACACATTTTGATCTATTTTATGGGACTCTCTTTGAACTATTTTATGGAACTCTCTTTGAACTGTTCGGGAACCGAGGGCAACGCTGTTCACAACCCACTTCCCTGAGGAAGCAGCTGTGGGAAAGGGGGTGGAGGGGCAAATAAAGAAGGAGGAGTACGATCTTGGGGCAGAGCGTGGTGTAAACTGTACAAAGAGTGTACATATCTCTCCTCGGATCTGAGTCCAAATTTAATTCTGTCTCTGTTTGATTCCTTGCCTTTTGTCTTGTTTAATAGATGTCATCAGTGTTTGAACCTGACATTATTATATCATATTAAATATATGACAATTATATATATATATATATATATATATATATATATATATATATATATATATATATATATATATATATGATATTTAGCTATATATTATATGTAGATATATATCATATATGACACATTTAGATGATATACAAATGTATGGATAAATATACCCATATCTATATATATATATATGATATATACATATAAAACATGTATATGTATATGATATATATGATATCTGTGGTAAATATGCATGT
>NC_084617.1:10061762-10145104 GCF_033978795.1 Nerophis ophidion | reverse complement strand
ACCCCCTCCAACCCCGTCCACCTCGACCGCCTCATGCTCTCTCAGGGAGAGCATGTCCCAAATTCCAAGCTTCTGTTTTGAGGCATGTTAACTAAAAAATAATGGATTTTGTGACTTCAATAATAAATATGGCAGTGCCATGTTTGCCATTTTTTCCATAACTTGAGTTGATTTATTTTTAAAAACCTTGTTGCATTGTTTAATGCATCCAGCGGGGCATCACAACGAAATTAGGCATAATAATGTGTTCATTCACGACTGTATGTATAGGTATCGGTTGATATCGGAATCGGTAATTAAAAGTTGGACAATGTCTTTTGCTATATATATATATATATATATATATATATATATATATATGTGTGTGTGTGTATGTATATATGTGTGTATGTATATATAGATGTGTGTATATGTATATATATATATATATATATATATTATATATAAATATGTATATATGTGTGCATGTATATATAGATGTGTGTATATTTATATGTGTATATATATATATTATGTATATATGTGCATGTATATTATGTGTATTATACTATGTATTTATATAATGTATAAATGTATGTTTATATATAATGTATATTATGTATGTATATATATAGGTTTTTGTGTGTGTATATATATGGATATATATGTATATATATATCTGTGTGTATATGTACATATATATATATATATATATATATATATATATATATATATATATATATATATATATATATATATATGCATGGATGTATATATGTGTGTATGTATATATATATATAATAAATAAATAAATGGGTTGTACTTGTATAGCGCTTTTCTACCTTCAAGGTACTCAAAGCGCTTTGACACTACTTCCACATTTACCCATTCACACACACATTCACACATTGATGGAGGGAGCTGCCATGCAAGGCGCCAACCAGCACCCATCAGGAGCAAGGGTGAAGTGTCTTGCTCAGGACACAACGGATGTGACGAGGTTGGTACTAGGAGGGAATTGAACCAGGGATGCTCGGGTTGCGCACGGCACTCTCCCCACTGTGCCACGCCGTCCCTAATATATATATATATATATATATATATATATATATATATATATATATATATATTATATATATATATATATATATATATATATATATATATATATATATATATATTTCTATATATATACATATATGTATGTATATATATATTACGTATATATATGTACATATGTATTATGTGTATTATATTATGTATTTATATAACGTATATATGTATGTTTATATATAATGTATATTATGTATGTATATATATATAGGTTTTGTGTGTGTGTGTATGTATATGTATATATATGTGTATATGTATATATATATATATTTGTATGTGTGTGTGTGTGTGTATATATATATATAAATGTGTGTGTATATATGTATATATATGTGCATATATATATATGTATATATATATATATATATATATATATATATATATATATATGTATATATATATATTTGTATGTGTGTGTGTGTGTGTGTGTGTGTATTTAAATGTATATGTATCTTTATATCGGCAAAAAAGACATTATCGGACATCTCTAGTGTAATGACGTCACCCCGTGCTTTATTTATTGACACTACATGATTTAACACACGAGGCCGTGTCGCTTTACAAAAAATTAAATCGCCCGGCTTTTTGATGGACGCAAACATAAAGCGGACGCGAGCCTTGGTGGTGAAGCATAACCCACGGCTACTATGGTAATAGGAGAGCGGGACATAAAAAAAGAAATATATAAAAAATTAAATTCCCAAAGTAAAAATGGAGCTTGGCTTGAAGCGGCAGAGTGTGACAAGAGAGGAGAGCGGGATTGCACATCAATTGGGGAACATGACCAAAGGAGGAAATTGGCGCTGGCCATTAGTGAGGCCTGGTATGCAAAGCAAGGCTGCCGACTTTTATTGCTTACTTCCCACCGCTCTCCCTTTTTTTTTTTACAGCGCAATAAGATCAAACCAATTCACCGCTGAGCAAATGTTCGACTCCATGCAGTCGAAACAAAACCAAGAGTGAAACACAAAAGACTTGGACGTCCTCTATATTCCATCCATTTCCTACCGCTTATTCCCTTTTTGGGGTCGCGGGGGGCGCTGGCGCCTATCTCAGCTACAATTGGGCGGAAGGCGGTGTACACCCTGGACAAGTCGCCACTCAAATTTGAACTTCACAGTACGGATAAGAACACAATTTTGTTGCATTATCTCATTTTAGTGCAGGATAAAAGAGCAATAGTGTGCAGATATAAATAAATAAATAGATTACTGTAGAGATAAATGTATATATCGCTTTTGCATATACATCCACATTTATGGATGTATGTCAGGGGTGGGCAATTAATTTTTACTGGGGGCCCCTTATGAGCAACCCGAGCACTGCCTGAGGGCCACGTCGACAATATTTTAATAAAATTTTGCTCAATCATATTTTTTTATTTTAGTATTATTTTTTATTTCGGTTATTTATTTTGTTGTTTTTTTTGATACACCGTAAGACAAAAATAAAAATTAAATTAAAAAAGAATAATAATAATAATTTAATTTAACCTAACTTAACTTTATACAAAAGCAGATTGCTTTTGATGTTTTATTTATACTCTCAATCCTTAAATATTTATATTAGGCCATGTCAAATTAGAAAAAAAACAAAACCAAAACAATCATTGAATCACTGCAATTTATTTTTAACTTGTTCACACTTCAAATTGGTTCCGCAAACCAAAGAAAAATACCAGTGGTTGGGGACCACTGATCCATCTTATGTAGTATTATTGTTATTTTAATAATATTATTACTATTTTAATCATGTTTTTTTTAAAGTCCATTTTATTTTGAAAAATATATCTAAATAACTGTATAAGTAAATCTATATTTGTTTTAAAAAAAGAACACTTGTATATTCCCTTAGAACTATGGGGCGGCATAGCTCGGTTGGTAGAGCCGCCGTGCCGGCAACCTGAGGGTTGCAGGTTCGATTCTTGCTTCCGCCATCCTAGTCACTGCCGTTGTGTCCTTGGGCAAGACACTTGACCCACCTGCTCCCAGTGCCACCCACACTGGTTTAATGTAACTCAGATATTGGGTTTCACTTTGTAAAGCGCTTTGAGTCACTAGAGAAAAGCGCTATATAAATATAATTCACATCACTTCAGAAAAAACAACAACATCTTAACAAGCTTATATAAATACTGCAATATTACAAACAATAACTTACGTTTTCCTATCAATCAATCAATGTTTATTTATATAGCCCTAAATCACGAGTGTCTCAAAGGGCTGCACAAGCCACAACGACATCCTCGGTTCATAGCCCACAAAAGGGCAAGGAAAAACTCACAACCCAGTGGGACGTCAATGTGGATGACTATGAGAAACCTTGGAGAGGACCGCAGATGTGGCTAGTCAAGACTTTCCAAAACAAGTCAAATTAGTTAACCTCAATGAACGCCCAAAAATATCCTGAAACAAGTATATTCTCACTAATAAAAACTGTATTAATATACGAGTACGTGTTTTCTATTGTTGCATTGAAAATAAAACAGCAAAGTCCATTTGGCCGTCATCTGCTTTATTTATGAGACACAATTGTGTCAAGGTCAAGATTTTTTTTTAATATGCTTGAAATTAGAAATGTTTACTTTTAAAAAAATTGTTTTATACTTGTGAGTGTGACAGTTTGTTTGTGTTTTAGTTTTTCCTCTGTGTGTGTTTAATATTTCCTGTTTTTACTTATTTTGTCTGTTTCCTGTTTTTATTTCCCCAGTGCGCTGTTTTCTCCTCAGATGCGGCTGATTGGCACCTAGCCACACCTGGTGTCAATCAGTCCGCTGCTATTGTACTTGCTTTGTTCCACCTGTCAGGGTTGGATTATTGTTTTGTCGATTTTGCCTTTGTCGTTGCTACCTGTCCTATCCTGTCTTGTCAATACAGCGTTGCGGAAAGCTTTTTTTCTATTGCGGTTTTTAGCTTACCGCCTTTTGTTCCCTGCTTCAAAGTTTGTTTTCATATTTCATGTACGACTTGTAAGACTCCGGCTTATTAGTGATTCCTAGAGCCCAAAAAAAAAGTCTGCGGGCTATAGAGCGTTTTCCGTTCGGGCTCCAGTACTCTGGAATGCCCTCCGGTAACAGTTCGAGATGCTACCTCAGTAGAAGCATTTAAGTCTCACCTTAAAACTCATCTGTATACTCTAGCCTTTAAATAGACCTCCTTTTAGACCAGTTGATCTGCCGCTTCTTTTCTTTTTTCTCCTATGTCCCCCCCTCCCTTGTGGAGGGGGTCCGGTCCGATGACCATGGATGAAGTACTGGCTGTCTAGAGTCGAAACCCAGGATGGACCGCTCGTCGGGACCCAGGATGGACCGCTCGCCTGTGTATCGGTTGGGGACATCTCTACGCTGCTGACCCGCCTCCGCTTGAGATGGTTTCCTGTGGACGGGACTCTCGCTGCTGTCTTGGATCCGCTTTGAACTGAACTCTCGCGGCTGTGTTGGAGCCACTATGGATTGAACTTTCACAGTATCATGTTAGACCCGCTCGACATCCATTGCTTTCGGTCCCCTAGAGAGGGGGGGGGGGGGGGGGGGGGGGTTGCCTACATTTGAGGTCCTCTCCAAGGTTTCTCATAGTCAGCATTTTCACTGGCGTCCCACTGGATGTGAATTCTCCCTGCCCACTGGGTGTGAGTTTTCCTTGCCCTTTTGTGGGTTCTTCGAGGATGTTGTAGTCGTAATGATTTGTGCAGTCCTTTGAGACATTTGTGATTTAGGGCTATATAAATAAACCTTGATTGATTGATTGATGACTTCTGTTTCCGGCTGGAGACCTGCTAGCTTCCACGCTAGGCTTTTTTGTTTTTGCTAGCTTCCATGCTGAGCTCCGTTTATTTTCCAGTTCCCATGCTAGCTCCTTTGGTTTGTTATCTGCCCAATGCGCGCTTTTGGTTGTACCCCTTTGGTTTGTTCTTGTTCTAATACTTTAATTAAATAATTAAATAATAAACTAACTCTGACTATATATATATATATACATATATATATATATATATATATATATATATATATATATATATATATATATTATATATATATATATATATATATATATATATATATATACACAGATCCTGTTTACATGTTTGTGAAACATACAAACATGTGCATGCAAATATGAAGAAAACAATTCTGCAAGAACAGTTATTTGGTTGCTGACTTTGCCAAAGGGGTGAAAAATCTTGGCAAGGACAGAGAAAAAGTGCAAAAGCAGGTCGAAAAGCTGTTGCTCATGTGGATAAATGAGAAGCAGTTTAACAGGTGATAGCATTTCCGAGGCTGTTATTTGCAAAAAGGCTCGCCTTGATCAAGCACTCCAAGAAATATATCAGTGAAGGGAACTTTTTAATCGTGTTTAGTGCCAGGCATTTTTTTTTCTGAAAAAGATCCATAAGTGGACGTATAACATAGCTGAGAAGAAGGCATAATCGGGACACAAGCCGATGAAGGATTGCCGTTTACAACTTCTCAAAATCTCAAGACTATTCAAAAAATGACACAAATACACACCCACACAAGGACACAAGGTAAAAAGGATTTTTCTTTGTTTGTTTTTCACTGTAGCATTTTTGTGTGTGTGTGCACACATTGACAGTTAAGATGGCTTTCATTGTTGTGTTGTTTGGATAATAAAAACATTGTTGAGCCACTATATATATATATATATGTGTGTATATATGTATATATATATACATACATATATATGTATATATACAGGTGTATATATATATATATATATATATATATATATATATATATATGTATATATATATATATATATATATATATATATATATCGGTTCGCAGCCGAGTGTGAAGCGGCCGGAATGAGAATCAGCACCTCCAGTCCGAGTCCATGGTTCTCGCCCGGAAAAGGGTGGAGTGCCATCTCCGGGTTGGGGAGGGACCCTGCCCCAAGTGGAGGAGTTCAAGTACCTAGGAGTCTTGTTCACGAGTGAGGGAAGAATGGATCGTGAGATTGACAGGCGGATCGGTGCGGCGTCTTCAGTAATGCGGACGTTGTATCGATCCGTTGTGGTGAAGAAGGAGCTGAGCCGGAAGGCAAAGCTCTCAATTTACCGGTCGATCTACATTCCCATCCTCACCTATGGTCATGAGCTTTGGGTCATGACCGAAAGGATAAGATCACGGGTACAAGCGGCCGAAATGAGTTTCCTCCGCCGTGTGGCGGGGTTCTCCTTAGAGATAGGGTGAGAAGCTCTGCCATCCGGGAGGAACTCAAAGTAAAGCCGCTGCTCCTTCACATGGAGAGGAGCCAGATGAGGTGGTTCGGGCATCTGGTCAGGATTGCCACCCGAACGCCTCCCGAGGGAGGTGTTTGGGGCACGTCCAACTAGTAGGAGACCACGGGGAAGACCCAGGACACGTTGGGAAGACTATGTCTCCCGGCTGGCCTGGGAACGCCTCGGATCCCCGGGAAGAGCTAGACGAAGTGGCTGGGAGAGGGAAGTCTGGTTTCCCTGCTTGGGCTGCTGCCCCCGCGACCCGACCTCGGATAAGCGGAAGAAGATGGATGGATGGATATATATATATATATATATATATATATATATATATATATATATATATATATATATATATTGTCAGTGAATACAATTGGCTGCTAAGTTTTCTGTGACTTGGACTCTTTTTCAGCATATCTGCATGTGCTTAAAAAAAAAACGACTCCCGAACGAATGGCTCACGACTCCGAAACAATTCCCATTGTTCACCTAAAACAGGGGTCGGCAACCTAAGTGTTAAAAGAGCCATATTGGACCAAAAATACATAAACAAATCCGTCTGGAGCCGCAAAAAAATAAAAGCCATATTACATACATATAGTGTGTCATGAGATATAAATAGAATTAAGAGGACTTAAAGGAAACTCAATGATCTCAAATATAGCTACAAATGAGGCATAATGATGCAATATGTACATACAGCTAGCCTAAATAGCATGTTAGCATCGATTAGCTTGCAGACATGCAGTGACCCAAGTCAATAACGTCAACAAAACTCACCTTTGTGCATCCATGCACAGCGTTAAAAGTTTGGTGGACAAAATGAGACAGAAAAAGAAGTGGCATAAAACACGTCTTAGAAAGTCGGAGAAGTTATACATGTCAACAAACTAGGGTGAGTTCAAGGACCGCGGAAATTAGTAGGACAAAACTCCATTCCGTTTTTTAAGGCGGTTCATCATGTTTTGACAAAGTGAATCAGCGTGACGTTTTTTGGGTTTTTTTTTACTTTAGCATTTATGTCACAGCTAGTTGGTGATGAACCCCATGTTGCCGAGATGGAGGCAGGCATTGGATATGAAGACCTGATTTAATACAAATAATAGAACAAGAACAAACAAAAAGCACGCACGTGGGCTGGATAACAAACTAAGGGAGCTAGCACTGGGAGCTAGAAAAAACAAAAAGGAACTTTAGCATGGAAGGTAGTGGAAAACAAACAGAAAAACTGAAATAGCTAATGCTAACAGGTAGCACGACAAGAGTGACATGTGGCAACGACGATGCAACACAATACAATGATCCAGCACTGACTGGAGGAACAAAGCCGGTAAAATAGGAGCTGGGCGATTGACATCAGGTGTGACCAGATGCCAATCAGCCGCAGCTGAGTGAAAACAGGACACAGGGAGACAAACAGGAAGCTAAACCAAAATAAGAGCACTAGACAGGAAATACTAAACACAGAGGAAACAGACAGAGGTGGGTAGAGTAGCCAGAAATTGTACTCAAGTAAGAGTACTGTTACTTTAGAGATTTATTACTCAAGTAAAAGTAAGGAGTAGTCACCCAAATATTTACTTGAGTAAAAGTAAAAAGTATGATGTGAAAAAACTACTCAATTACTGAGTAACTGATGAGTAACCTGTTCGTTTAATGATTACGGCAACAAATAATGCACAAAAACATAAAAATAGCAATGAGCAAATTCAGAGCCAGGAATATCTCTTAAGCAACTAAATCAATAATATATATTAAATAATAATACATTAAAATAGAATTTAAAAAATGGCACATTGAGCCACAATAACTTAACAGCACCATAGTCTTAGTAGGCATCATTGATTTTGATTGATTGATTGATTGATTGAAACTTGTATTAGTAGATTGCACAGTACAGTACATATTCCCTACAATTGACCACTAAATGGTAACACCCCAATAAGTTTTCAACATTATCAATTACTTAGTAAATGACAAGTTGAGGTGATCTACCTCATATATACATACACACACATATACATATATATATATATATATATTTAGATATATATATATATACATTTATATATACAGTATATCATTTACATTTATTTATTTTGCCGTTTTTGTTCACATGTTAAAGGTGTTTTAATGAATATACATGCATGTTTAACATATAAATTCCTATCTTTCACGAAGACAAGAATATAAGTTGGTGTATTACCTGATTCTGATGACTTGCATTGATTGGAATCAAGACGTCCAGGTTTTCAAATGGAGGAGAAAAAAAGTTCCTCTTTTCTGTCTAATACCACATGAAAGTCGTTGGTTTTTGGCATCTTATTTGTCCAGCTTCCATATTCGTTTTTATACACTTCGCAAGAAACACATTGGCGGCAAACTCCGTAGCTTGCTAGCTTGTTTGCGCTGGCTTCCGGAGACTCTTATTTTGTTAGCGCAGACGCGATGGAGCGGCGCTTTTATTGTGACGACAGGAACTGTGCGATCAGTCTTTAGGCTTTTGACCTGAAGTACGGTTGAAATAAAAATTGTCTTTTTTCCTTTACACTTTTGATTGATTGATTGAAACTTGTATTAGAAAGATTGCATAGTACAGTACATAATCCGTACAATTGACCACTAAATGGTATCACCCGAATAAGTTTTTCAACCTTTTTAGGTCGGATTCGACGTGTGACGGTCATGTGACCGCCTGGTTTTGTTTGATTGGTCCCAACGTCACCAGTGACTGCATGTGATTGGTGAAACGCAGGCATGCGTAGATTCTACTTTGAAGCTCTGTCATTAACCAAAAACAAACATTAATAGATCGATAAAAAAAAAGTAGCGAGTAGCGAGCTTAATGTAGATAAATGGAACGGAGTAAAAGTAGCGTTTCTTCTCTATAAATATACTCAAGTAAAAGTAAAAGTATGTTGCATAAAAATTACTCGTAGAAGTACAATTATCCCGAAAGTTACTCAAGTAATGTAACGGAGTAAATGTAGCGCGTTACTACCCACCACTGGAAACAGACAAATGCAGAGGAAAAAAACTAAACATAGACAAAACTGTCAGGGGAAAGCCTGCGGTTTATAATTCGCCGTTTTGTTGCATTTTTGCTGCGTTTCGCCTGATTGTAAAATGATGATCGAGAAGGGTTTTTGATGTTCACATGTTGTCAATATTCAGTGTTTTATGACTTCTATATAATATGGTTTCAGTTTTTTCACATTTTTTTTGGTGAAGTACATAACTCCACATGTGTTCAGTCATAGTTGTGATGCTTCAGGGACAATCTCCCAATATAAATAGTCATGAAAATAATGAAAGCACACAAACTTTCGGGCTAAACTGGATACATAGCTAATTTTGTATACATCATTTATACACACATACACATGGGGCCCTCCAGACACATTTTTCCCTCTCAAAATTCCCAGCTCTGATGTAAAGTCCCTGTTTAAAAGTAAGGAAAATCGAGGAAAACGTCCAAACTTTTTAAACCAAAAATAATTGTCAGTGTCGTATAAACCAACTGTATATTACCTTCAACGTGGTCCTTATTTGAATATAGACAAGTCTTGTTAAAATATCATGGCTGCCCATCCAGTGGTGGGCAAAAAAGGCACCATAGACAGACGGACATGTCGCCTGCCTGCTTGCCAGCCACTTAAAGAGATGGAACATAATCCAGGCAGCAATTAAATGTCCTTCAAAACACATTCTGGCCAAACATTCCCTGCCTTGCAGAGAGGATGGGTTGCTAAGCGCCGCGGTCTGCCGGAGCCGGAGGGAACACGTCGGAGATACAAAGAACAGTTTTAGTTTGCACAAGCAGCCACCACATTAGGTACAATGTGGACAGTGTGACGTTTTTTTTTTTGTGTTTTTTTTTTAACCTTAGTGTTCATATTTTGCTTTTTGTTGCATTTTTGTTGCGATTCGCTTGATTGTACAAAATTTAGATGTAGAGGGGGGGGTGACGTTCATATGTTGTCAATATTCAGTGTTTTAGCCTTCATAGTTAATATTGTAAATCCCTCATTCTTTATCTTCATGTACCTTCGGGTGTCTCATTCAGTAAAAAAAAATAATACAAAAATTCATTCCGTTTTTTTAAGGCGGTCCGTCCTTTTTTACAAAGTGAATCAGTGTGACCTTTTTTTTTTTAACCTTCGCGTTCATATTTCGCTTTTTGTTGCATTTCGCTTGATTGTAAAATGTCTATCGAGAGGGGTTTTGATGTTCATATGTTGTCAATATTCAGTGTTTTATCCTTCATAGTTAATTTTGTAAGTCCCACATTCGTTTATCATCATGTATATTCTGGGTGTCGTATTCAGTAGAAAAAAAATTAAAATTGCATCCGTTTTTTTGAGGCGGTCTGTCATAACATTTTACAAAGTTGTGTGACGTTTTTTTTTTTTTTTTTTTTACCCTCAGCATTTATATTTCGCTGTTTTGTTGCATTTTTGCTGCGTTTCTCTTGATGTAAAATATTTGGATGTAGAGGGGGGGTAACGTTCATATGTTGTCAATATTCAGTGTTTTATCCTTCATAGTTAATATTATAAATCCCACATTTTTCATTTTAATGTACATTCTGGGTGTCTCATTCAGTAAAAAATAATAATACAAAAATTCCATTCCGTTTTTTAAGGCGGTCCGTCATAACTTTTTTACAATGTGAATCAGTGTGACCTTTTTTTTTTTTTTTAACCTTGGCGTTCATATTTCGCTTTTTGTTGCATTTCGCTTGATTGTAAAATGTCTATTGAGAGGGGTTTTGATGTTCATAAGTTGTCAATATTCAGTGTTTTATCCTTCATAGTTAATTTTGTAAGTCCCACATTTGTTATCATCATGTATATTCTGGGTGTCGTATTCAGTAGAAAAAAAATTAAAATTGCATTCCGTTTTTTGAGGCGGTCTGTCATAACGTTTTTACAAAGTTGTGTGACGTTTTTTTGTTGTTTTTTTTTACCCTTAGCATTTATATTTCGCTGTTTTGTTGCATTTTTGCTGCGTTTCTCTTGATGTAAAATATTTGGATGTAGAGGGGGGGTGACGTTCATATGTTGTCAATATTCAGTGTTTTATCCTTCATAGTTAATATTATAAATCCCACATTTTTCATTTTAATGTACATTCTGGGTGTCTCATTCAGTAAAAAATAATAATACAAAAATTCCATTCCGTTTTTTAAGGCGGTCCGTCATAACTTTTTTACAATGTGAATCAGTGTGACCTTTTTTTTTTTTTTTAACCTTGGCGTTCATATTTCGCTTTTTGTTGCATTTCGCTTGATTGTAAAATGTCTATCGAGAGGGGTTTTGATGTTCATATGTTGTCAATATTCAGTGTTTTATCCTTCATAGTTAATTTTGTAAGTCCCACATTCTTTATTTTCATGTACATTCTGGGTGACGTATTCAGTAAAAAAAAAATTTAAATTGCATTCAGTTTTTTGAGGCGGTCTATCATAACTTTTTTACAAAGTGATTCAGTGTGACGTTTTTTTGTTTTTTTTTTACCCTTGGCATTTATATTTCGCAGTTTTGTTGCATTTTTGCCGCGTTTTGCTTGTTGTAAAATATTTGGATGGAGAGGGGGTGTGACGTTCAAGTGTTGTCAATATTCAGTGTTTTATCCTTCATAGTTAATATTATAAATCCCACATTTTTTATTTTAATGTACATTCTGGGTGTCTCATTCAGTAAAAAAAAATAATAAAAAAATTACATTCCGTTTTTTAAGGCGGTCTGTCATAACTTTTTTACAATGTGAATCAGTGTGACCTTTTTTTTTTTTTCTAACCTTCGTGTCCATATTTCGCTTTTTGTTGCATTTCGCTTGATTGTAAAATGTCTATCGAGAGGGGTTTTGATGTTCATATGTTGTCAATATTCAGTGTTTTATCCTTCATAGTTAATATTGTAAGTCCCACATTCTTTATTTTCATGTACATTCTGGGTGTCTCATTTAGTTAAAAACATTTTTTAAATTGCATTCCGTTTTTTGAGGCGGTCTGTCGTAACGTTTTTACAAAGTGATTCAGTGTGACGTTTTTTTTTTTTTTTTTTTTTTACCCTTAGCATTTATATTTCGCTGTTTTGTTGCATTTTTGCTGCGTTTCCCTTCATGTAAAATATGTGGATGGAGAGGGGGGGTGACGTAAATAGGTTGTCAATATTCAGTGTTTTATCCTTCATAGTTAATATTATAAATCCCACATTTTTCATTTTCATGTACATTCTGGGTGTCTCTTTCACAAAAAAAAAATTAAAATTCCATTCAGTTTTTTTAAGGCGGTCTGTCATAGCGTTCGGTTGGTAGAGTGGCCGTGCCAGCAACTTGAGGGTTCCAAGTTCGATGCCTGCTTCCGCCATCATAGTTAGTGCCGTTGTGTCCATGGGCAAGACACTTCACCCACCTGCTCCCGGTGCCACCCACACTGGTTTAAATGTAACTTAGATATTGGGTTTCACTATGTAAACGCGCTTCGAGTCACTAGAGAAAAGCGCTATATAAATATAATTCACTTCACTTTTTAACATTCCGCGTTCATGTTTCACTGTTTGTTGCATTTTTGTTGCGTTTCGCTTGATTGTAAAATATTTGGATGGAGAGGGGGTGTGATGTTCATATGTTGTCAATATTCAGTATTTTATCCTTCATAGTTAATTTTGTAAATCCCACATTCTTTATTTTTGTCATGACTTGGACTATGGTGTGGTTCGTTTTCCCCTTGGTGCAAAACAACTGGACCGGACATGCCGTGAAGGTAATGACATCTTTTAATTTTAACTCGAAAAGCACAAACAAAACAAAGGCTATAAATAAAAGGCGCTCTCAGAGGAGGTACAAAATTTGGCTATGAAACAAAACTATTACTACAACGTAAACTATGGACATTAAAAAAAACTTGCAAACATCGGCATGAATAACAAAATGTACGGGGAACGAGAAAAGCATATGGATCGTCAGCATAGAGCAAGGGTGCGTAGAGGGTGGTAGAGGGTGATGTCGCCAGGCTGACTGCCTGGCAACTACAGGCTTAAATAGTGCTGTGGTGCTTGAAAACAGTCGCATGAGTTCAAATGAATCGGGTGCGTAAGTCGTGAGGACATGGAAACAAAACAATGGAGTGAAAAAACAGGAACTCATGGAGTCTTGAAGTTATCGAACACAACTAAACAAAACATGATCACAAAGACATGACAATTTTCAAGTACATTCTGGGTGTCTCATTCAGTAACAAAAATTAAAAAATTCCGTCCCGTTGCTTTGAGGTAGTCTGTCATAACTTTTTTGACATTCAGGTTTTGTATTAGTGTTCCTAAAATAAATATACCGGCCCCCCAAACACATTTTTTCTGTAAATTTGGCCCCTCCGAGTCAAAATAAAAGCTTAGTGATACAGTGATATATACTGTAAAGTAATATAATATATATCGGATCAAAGGTGTTGTTTTTTTTACCCTTCACGTTCATATTTACCTGTTTTTGTTGCATTTTTGTTGTGTTTCGCTTGATTGAAAAATATGTGGATGGTGAGGGGGTGTGACGTTCATATGTTGTCAATATTCAGTGTTTTATCCTTCATAGTTAATATTGTAAATCCCACATTCTTTATTTTCATGTACATTCTGGGTGTCTCATTCAGTAAAAAAAAAATGTAAAATTCTTCCTGTTTTTTTAAGGCGGTCAGTCATAATGTTTGGTTGGTAGAGTGGTCGTGCCAGCATTTTGAAGGTTCCAGGTTCGATGCCTGCTTCCGCCATCATAGTCACTGCCGTTGTGTCCTTGGGCAAGACACTTTACCCACCTTCTCCCAATGTCACCCACACTGGTTAAAAAATGTAACTTCAATATTGGGTTTCACTATGTAAATGCGCTTCGAGTCACTAGAGAAAAGCGCTATATAAATATAACTCACTTCACTTTTTAACATTCCGCGCTCATTTTTCACTGTTTGTTGCATTTTTGTTGCGTCTCGCTTAATTGTAAAATATGTGAATGGAGAGGGGGTGTGATGTTCATATGTTGTCAATATTCAGTGTTTTATCCTTCATAGTTAATATTGTAAATCCCACATTCTTTATTTTCATGTACATTCTGGGTGTCGTATTCAGTAGAAAAAAAATTAAAATTGCATTCCGTTTTTTGAGGCGGTCTGTCATAACATTTTTATAAAGTTGTGTGACGTTTTTTTTTTTGTTTTTTTTTACCCTCAGCATTTATATTTCGCTGTTTTGTTGCATTTTTGCTGCGTTTCTCTTGATGTAAAATATTTGGATGTAGAGGGGGGGTAACGTTCATATGTTGTCAATATTCAGTGTTTTATCCTTCATAGTTAATATTGTAAATCCCACATTCTTTATTTTCATGTACATTCTGGATGTCTCATTCAGTAAAAAAAAAAAAAAAATTCCAACCCGTTTTTTTAAGGCGGTCAGTCATAATGTTTGGTTGGTAGAGTGGCCGTGCCAGCAACTTGAGGGTTCCAGGTTCGATGCCTGCTTCCGCCATCCTAGTCACTGCCGTTGTGTCCTTGGGCAAGACACTTCACCCACCCGCTCCCAGTGCCACCCACACTAGTTTAAATGTAACTTAGATATTGGGTTTCACTATGTAAAAGCGCTTTGAGTCATTAGAGAAAAGCGCTATATAAATATAATTCAATTCACTTTTTAACATTCCGCGTTCATGTTTCACTGTTTGTTGCATTTTAGTTGCGTTTCGCTTGATTGTAAAATATGTGGATACAGAGGGGGGGTGACGTTCATATGTTTTCAATATTCAGTGTTTTATCCTTCATAGTTAATATTGTAAATCCCACATCCTTTATTTTCATGTACATTCTGGGTGTCTCATTCAGTAAAAAAAAAAAAATTTAAATTCCGTTCCGATTTTTAAGGCGGTCTATCATAACGTTTGGTTGGTAGAGTGGCCGTGCC
Source organism: Nerophis ophidion (assembly GCF_033978795.1). NCBI lineage: Eukaryota > Metazoa > Chordata > Actinopteri > Syngnathiformes > Syngnathidae > Nerophis > Nerophis ophidion. The sequence goes on along the minus strand of NC_084617.1, from coordinate 10,129,826 downwards.
AGCTTGAGGGTTCAAGGTTCAATGCCCGCTTCCGCCATCCTAGTCACTGCCGTTGTGTCCTTGGGCAAGACACATTACCCACCTGCTCCCTGGCAACTACAGGCTTAAATAGTGCTGTGGTGCTTCACTTTTTAAACATTCCGCGTTCATGTTTCACTGTTTGCTGCATTTTAGTTGCGTTTCGCTTGATTGTAAAATATGTGGATGCAGAGGGGGGGTGACGTTCATTTTTTTCAATATTCAGTGTTTTATCCTTCATAGTTAATATTGTAAATCCCACATTCTTTATTTTCATGTACACTCTGGGTGTCTCATTCAGTAAAAAAAAAAAAATTAAAATTCCGTTCCGATTTTTAAGGCGGTCTAACATAACGTTTGGTTGGTAGAGTGGCCGTGCCAGCTTGAGGGTTCAAGGTTCAATGCCCGCTTTCGCCATCCTAGTCACTGCCGTTGTGTCCTTGGGCAAGACACATTACCCACCTGCTCCCTGGCAACTACAGGCTTAAATAGTGCTGTGGTGCTTCACTTTTTAAACATTCCGCGTTCATGTTTCACTGTTTGTTGCATTTTAGTTGCGTTTCTCTTGATTGTAAAATATGTGGATGCAGAGGGGGGGTGACGTTCATTTTTTTCAATATTCAGTGTTTTATCCTTCATAGTTAATATTGTAAATCCCACATTCTTTCTTTTCATGTACATTCTGGGTGTCTCATTCAGTAAAAAAAAAAAAATTAAAATTCCATTCCGATTTTTAAGGCGGTCTATCATAACGTTTGGTTGGTAGAGTGGCCGTGCCAGCTTGAGGGTTCAAGGTTCAATGCCCGCTTCCGCCATCCTAGTCACTGCCGTTGTGTCCTTGGGCAAGACACATTACCCACCTGCTCCCTGGCAACTACAGGCTTAAATAGTGCTGTGGTGCTTCACTTTTTAAACATTCCGCGTTCATGTTTCACTGTTTGTTGCATTTTAGTTGCGTTTCGCTTGATTGTAAAATATGTGGATGCAGAGGGGGGGTGACGTTCATATGTTTTCAATATTCAGTGTTTTATCCTTCATAGTTAATATTGTAAATCCCACATTCTTTATTTTCATGTACATTCTGGGTGTCTCATTCAGTAAAAAAAATTTAAAATTCCATTCCGTTTTTTTTTTTTAAGGCGGCCTGTCATAACGTTTTTACAATGTGAATCAGTGTGACGTGCAAAGTGCGCACCGGGCTCGGGAAGTGCAATCAAGTGGAAAGAAAAGGGGCCGTGGGGTGTGGGCGCAGCGCTCCGGAATTCAAACTGAAATTCCACCACGGCAGCCCAGGCACGGCCGCAGGAGCTCCGAGGCGTCGTCTTATCAGGCCTGGGCACATTCCGCCCGGTGGAGGAGAACCCCCGGGAGCGCGCGGGCCCCAGCTGGGATTGATGGCACCGCGCCTGCCGTGTCCCTGTCGAGTGCAGTCACCGGGTCCCGGCGCCCACGGCGAGACAAGCAGCTGAGGTCAGGGAAAACGCGAGGCTAAGCCCGGGATAAACACTGGATTTAGATTCCGTGCTGCCGGGAATCGCACTGGATCCATCACCTCGCCGCGCACCTTGTCACCGGGCGCTCGCGGCACCGGGCCAAGTCACACAATTTACAGACGGCGCTGCCATGAATGGGCCGTGTTATCTCCGCCATCCCTGCAAAGGAACGCCAACTCTCACTTCTCCCACGCGTGAACGCGCGGCACCGGAGGAAATGTTGTGTTGTGGCATGCCTGTTGGTTAAAAAAAAAGACAAACACTTTCAAAAAGGAGTGGAGTGCAACGGTTTTTATGGAGGGTCGCAATTATGGCTGCCAATAGGACAGTGAGTAACATAAATATAAATGTATAATAGCCTCGTTACACAATTTGCATAGGAATGCCTGCTGCTGTTTTGCATGCATTAATATTCCATTAGTGTTGGCGCAAGGCATTTTTCAAAACGGGGTCCCGGGGACCCCATCAAGTAAAAAATGAGGTGCCACAGTCAATTTTTTGTCTCCCAATTTTTTGTAAGCGTTTTGAAAACAAATGATAAAGATACTCCGTTAGTGTTGGCGCGAAGAATTATCAAAACGGGGTCCCAGGGACCCCATCAAGTCATAAAAATGGTGTGCCACAGTAAATTTTTTGTGTCCCACTTTTTGGTAAGCGTTTTGAAAACAAATAATAAAGATACTCCATCAGTGTTGGCGCTAAGAATGATCAAAACAGGGTCTAAGGGACCCCATCAAGTCATAAAAATAGAATGCCACAGTAAAAAATGTTGTGTCCCACTTTTTTGTAAGAATTTTGAAAACAGATGATAAAGATACTCCATCAGTGTTAATGCTAGGAATTTTAAAAATGCGGTCCAGGGGACCCCATCAGGTTAAAAAAAATGGGGTGCCACAGTAAATTTTTTATGTCCCACTTTTTTGTAAGCGTTTTTGAAAAAAATGATAGATACTCCATTAGTGTTGGCACTAAGAATTATCAAAACAGGTTCCCGGGGACCCCATCAAGTCATAAAAATGGGGTGCTACAGTAAAACATTTTGTGTCCCACATTTTTGTAAGCGTTTTGAAAACAAGTGATAAAGATACTTCATTAGTGTTGGCGTTAAGTATTATCAAAACAGGGTCTCAAGGACCCCATCAAGTAAAAAAAAAATGGGGTGCCACAGTAAATTTTTTGTGTCCCACTTTTTTGTAATTATTTGAAAACAAGTAATAAAGATACTCCATTAGTGTTGGTGCTAAGAATTATCAAAAACAGGGTCCCGGGGACACCATCAGGTCATAAAAATGGGGTGCTACAATAATTTTTTGGTGTCCCACTTTTTTGTAAGCATTTTGAAAACAAGTGATAAAGATACTCCATTAGTGTTGGTGCTAAGAATTATCATAAACAGGGTCCCGGGGACCCCATCAGGTCATAAAAATGGGGTGCCACAATAATTTTTTTGTTGTCCCACTTTTTTGTAAGCATTTTGAAAACAAGTGATAAAGATACTCCATCAGTTTTGGCGCTAGGAATTTTCAAAATGGGGTCCCAGGGACCCCATCAAGTCATAAAAATGGGGGGCCACAGTAAAACATTTTGTGTCCCACTTTTTTGTAAGCATTTTGAAAACAAATGATAAAGATACTCCATCAGTGTTGGCGCTAGGAATTTTCAAAATGGGGTCATAAGGACCCCATCAAGTGAAAAAAAATGGGGTGCCACAGTAAAATTTTCCGTGTCCCACTTTTTAGTAAGCGTTTAGAAAACGAATAATAAAGATACTCCATTAATGTTGGCGCTAAGAATAATCAAAACAGGTTCCCGGGGACCCCATCAAGTCATAAAAATGGGGTTCCACAATAAATCTTTTGTGTCCCACTTTTTTGTAAACATTTTGAAAACAAGTGATAAAGATATTCCATTAGTGTTGGCGCTAAGAATTATCAAAACAGGGTTCCAGGGACCCCATCAAGTCATAAAAATGGGGTGCCACAGTAAAAAAATTGGTGTCCCACTTTTTTGTAAGCGTTTTGAAAACAAGTGATAACGATACCCCATTAGTGTTGGTGCTAAGAATGATCAAAATAGGGTCCCAGGGACCCCATCAAGTACTAAAAAAATCGGGTGCCACAGTAAATTTTCGGTGTCCCAATTTTTTTGTAAGTGTTTTGAAAACAAATGATAAAGATACTCCATCAGTGTTGGTGCCAGGCATTTTCAAAATGGGGTCCCAGGGACCCTATCAAGTCATAAAAATGGGGTCCCACAGTAAATATTTGGTGTCCCACTTTTTTCTTAGCGTTTTTGAAGAACAAATGATAAATATACTCCATCAGTGTTGGTGCTAGGGCCAATGTTGATATTGTAAGAAAGAAAGTAATTAATTAATCTCTACCTCAAATCAAAGAACTACTCACCCCCAAATCCTCCACACGACACCTCCACTACGGACAGGCTAACTTCCTCCAACCTCTGAGGACAAAGGTACGAACAATGGGAGACCTGGCTTTCTGCCACGCCACTCCCAGTCTGTGGAACGCCCTCCCTGACCACCTGAGGGCACCACAGACTTTGATTGTTTTTAAGAAAGGCTTAAAAACCCTTCTTTTTAAAAAAAAATAATAATAATAACTTTTTTTTAGATAAATGTATACTTGTTCTGGCTATTTGGCTGTTCTAGTTTTTATTTTTATTATCTTTTTATTTTTTTTAATCCACTGTAGCACTTTGAGGTTGTTTGCTCATGTAAAGTGCTTTTTACAAATAAAATATATTAATATTATTATTATTTTTATCTTAATTGACGAGATATTTACACAAGATTTGGATAAACAGTGAGGGGAAATAAAGTGGGATTTCTCAGTAAAAAAGGCTGTGCTACTTTGTCAGCCTAATAATAAAAAAGTCAGTGTGCCGGAATGAAAACGGCGACTTTTGGGACTAATTGCCGCGGAGCAGGAAGTTATCGATGAGTCATTTCTCAACGCCGCTATGCGAGCCCTGGAGGGAAGGAGGGGAGGCGCGCTCCGGGAGATTTATAGGCCGGTTCCCCTCAGCTTTTATTGCACAAGGGGGTTAAAATGTCATTTTAATAACACAGAGATATTAGAGCTCGCAAACCTCGCCGTAGCACTTTTGTTCCGGTTCACCCTCGCCTGATTTATCTGCTGTATAAATATTAAACACACCGGAAATGCTCCGGCGGTACACAAAGGTATAGCTCAAGTATTCTCTAATGTCCTTGACTGCCTATGTTCTATGGAAGATTAAATTTTTTTTGGGAGGAGGGGGGGTTACTTGAACAGTGGTTGGCTGCTAAATGACTGCAGGGATGTTTGAGGCTAGCGTGGAATTCCTTAATGACTTCCAATCTATTACGTCTTCTCCGCAGCAGAGTGTGAAAGCCATTGAAGAGAGCGATAGAACGTCTCCGACGCTACGACGACGGCTCGTACTTCGCCGCCGCCCGTCGCCGTGCTTCCTTTCAGTCGGGCGAGATAGGAGAAACACGCTCGCCTTCCGCCGCCATTATGTGACGCGGTCACGCTTTCTCACCCGGGATCCGTCCGAATTGGATAATCCCGCCCTTGGAGGTGACGCGGTCTTTGAGCGAGGTCGTGACACTTGTGCTGGGGATGGGGGGACAGATTCTTTCGAGTTCAGAGGACTGATGAAGGTGATTCCACAGAAGCCAGTGAGAAAAAAGGATGAGATGCACGCTGTAAATCAGGCCTGGGCAATTATTTTTCGGATCGGAGGGGGTGTGGGGGGGCAAATTTAGAGAAAAAGTGTCTGGGGGCCTGAATATCTATCCATCTATCTATCTATCTATGTATATATATGTATGTGTGTATATATATATATATATATATATATATATATATATATATATATATATATATATATATATATATATATATATATATTCAGGAGATTCTTTCTACTGATGACTGAGGGAACCCCTCATGAAACAGTTCTATATATATATATATATATATATACATACATATATACATACATATATACATACATGTATATGACTATAAGAATGTGTGTATGTCAATGTGTATATGCGTGTATGTGTAAAAATGAGAGTGTGTGTGTGTGTGTGTGTGTGTGTGTGTGTGTGTGTGTGTGTGTGTGTATATGTTTGCATATGTATGATGTATGTGTATATATGTATGTATGTATGTATACATATATATATATATATATATATATATATATATATATATATATATATATATATATATATATATATATACATATATGTATATGAGTATAAGAATGTGTGTATGTCAATGTCTATATGCGTATATGTGTAAAAATGAGTGTGTGTGTGTGTATGTATGTATATATACACCTATATATATATATATATATATATATATATATATATATATATATATATATATATATATATATAAATATGGGTGTAAATACATAGATATACATAAATACATGCATACACACACACACACACACACACATATATATATATATATATATATATATATATATATATATATATATATATATGTGTGTGTGTATGTATTTATGTATGTATGTGTATATGTATATATACACATACATACATACACACATACACATATACAGTATATGTATGTATGTGTGTGTGTGTCTGTATATATGGCACCTATTTTATCGGGTGTTTTGTTTGCAATATTATGCAAAACCAACTTTTCTTACCTTCTGGTACCTACTGATGCGTATTTGGGATCTGCATAAGACCTGAAAATGTGTGCGAGTCCGCCTTTGTAGTCCGTGTAGTTGATAAGCCAGAAAAAAAAACCCTAATGTGACCCGTTTGATGCGCTTTATAGTCCGATGCGCCCTATGATCCATCCAATTTTGGTTTTGTTAATGTTGTGGAGCGCAATATACCATGTGAACAAAAACAAAAAAAAGCTACATGTTTGTTTGCACTTTCTCATGCACTCCCCGACATAATTCCAAAAAATATGTTTGGAGTTTTCCTATTTGGGAACTAAATACCCGCCTCTCTCCAATCCTCACCTGTTTCAAATGAGTGCCTGCTTTTTGCACGGCAGAAACAAGTGATGCATGCATCAGTTTTAACAATAGAGTTGATACTGTTTACATTCAAACGTGTACGACTCAAATAAAAGCATGGGTTTCCTAACACCTAATGCATACAGTATGCGACACAAGCAAATCTGAAATAGTCTTTCTTTCCCCACTAATTGCGTAACGTGAAAAGGTGACGTCGGCTGGCACGAGGTTGAATCAAACTCAGGAGAGCGGATGAGTCGAATCCCCATGGTGGTGCTGCGGCGGCGGCTCGGCTTTTAAAACATTCCAAGTGCCAGTTGGCTGCAAGTCCTCCTGTGCGCAGTAAAGATAGAGCTACATTGCTAATTAATCCCACAACACAAAAGAGAAGGCGGGAGAGAGAAAAAAAAAAACGACACCGCTATCGCAAATCTGGGCTCAGATTGAGGATGACCAAACGGCACAAAGCACCGTATGAACCTTCCTTTATACTGCGGTGATAATAATAATTAGCTTTGCATTTGAAATAAACCATTGGCCTGGTATGATGTTCCATGTGCGTCATCTCACCACACTTTCAAACATCCTATCCGTATTTGGCAATCAGCAGCCAAGTCCCGCCCCTTTTTGCTCAACGGCGGCCGTGTTGTTTTAGTTGCTCAAATTTTGCACGGCCGTGTTTGTCCTTACTCAAAAGGTGTGTACAAAAACCCGTGGTGATTCCGCGAAACACCCTAAAGTCCCAGTGGGTTTTCTGTACGGGTTCTCAAAAGAGCCGATTCAGATCAAATCGTGGTTTATTAAGTCGAAATCGATTCATATTTTTGCAGAATCAGTTTGAAAAAAATATATTTTTTAGTTTTTTTCATGAAAATTGATATTTTAAGGCATCTTTTTTTTTAAATCATTTAGCAGATATCATTTATATTATTTTATTTTATTATTATTTTTATGTAGTTTTTAGTTTTTTTATTCAGATAAAATTAATTCGAAATCGATTCATATTTTTCAAAAATCGATTTGAAAAAAATAATTTTAATTTTTTTGTGCAAATTGTGTTTTTTTTAGGTATACATATTTTGATTGAAACATTTAACAATTATTGATATTAATATTTTATTTAAATTAAATTAAATTTATATATTTATTTTATTTATATATATTTTATTTTATTTATATATTTATTTTATTTTATTCAGATCAATTTGTGGTTTAATTCTAAATTGATTCATAATTTTCGAGGATCAATTTGAAAAAAAAAATGTTTTTGTTTTTTTCATGCAAATTGTTATTTTAAGGCATCATTTTTTTTAATCATTTAACAATTCTTATTTATATTATTTTATTTTATTGTTTTTTTAATGTATTTATTAGTGTTTTTATTCAGATAAAATTGTGGTTTATTAATTCGAACTTGATTAATATTTTTCAAGAATCAATTTGAAAATTTTTATTTTTATTTTTTGTGTTAATTGTGTTTTTTTTTAGGTATACATTTATTGATATTAATCTTTTATTTTAATTAAATTAAATGTATATATTTATTTAATTTTATTTATACATAATTTATTTTATTTATATATTTATTGTATTTTATTCAGATCAATTTGTGGTTTAATTCTAAATTGATTCATAATTTTCGAAAATCAATTTGAAAAAAATAATTTGTTTAGTTTTTTTCATGCAAATTATTATTTTAAGGCATAATTTTTTTAAATCATTTAACAATTATTATTTATATTATTTTATTTTATTATTATTTTTATTTAGTTTTTCGTTTTTTTATTTAGATAAAATGGTGGTTTATTAATTCGAAATCAAATTCATATTTTTCAAGAAACAGTTTGAAAAAAATAGTTGACATTTTTTTTGCAGATTGTGTTTTTTTAGGTATACATTTTTTGATTGAAACATTTAACAATCATTGAAATTAATCTTTTATTTTAATTAAATTAAATGTATATATTTATTTTATTTTATTTATATATATTTTATTTTATTTATATATTTTTTTTTAATTAAGATCAATTTGTGGTTTAATTCTAAATTGATTCATAATTTTCGAGAATTAATTTGAAAAAAATAATTAGATTCGTTTTTTTGTGCAAATTGTTGTTTTAAGGTATCATGTTTTTTGTTTTAAAATCATTTAACAATTATTATTGATATTATTTTATTTTATTGTTTTTTTACTGTATTTATTAGTGTTTTTATTCAGATCAAATGGTGGTTTATTAATTCTAAATCGATTCATATTTTTCAAGAATCAATTTGAAAAAAAAATTGTTTGCTTAGTTTTTTGTGCAAATTGTCATTTTAAGGTATCAAATTATTTGATGAAAAATATTTAGCAATTATTATTGGTAGTAAAAAAATTTTATTTTGATTTGAAACATTCAACAATTATTATTGATAATAATATATTTTTACTTTATATTGTTATTCTTTTTTAATTGTATGTACTTGTTGTTATTATTCAGATCAAATCGTGGTTTATTAATTCAAAATCGATTCATATTTTTCGAGAATCAATGTGAAAAAAATAATTAGTTTAGTTTTTTTGTGCAAATTGTTTTTTTTAGGTATCAAGTTTTTGATTAATAACATTCAACAATTATCATTGATATTAATACATATATTTTTTATTTTATTTTATGTCTTTATTTTTTGTATTCAGATTAAATCATTGTTTATTAATTCTAAATCTAGTCATAATTTTCGAGAATCAATTTGAAAAAAATAATTTGTTTAGTTTTTTGTACAAATTAATTTTTTTTAGGTATACATTTTTTGATTAAAACATTTAATTATTATTGATTTTGATATTGTATTTTGATTTAATTTAACTTATATATTTATTTAATTTTATTTACATATTAATTGTATTTTATTCGGATCAATTTGTGGTTTAATTCTATATTGATTCATAATTTTCGAGAATGAATTTGAAAAAAAAATAGTTTTTTGGTGAAAATTGTTTTCGTAAGTATATATTTTTTGATTAAAAACATTTAACAATTATTATTGATAATAATATTTGATATTATTTGTAATTGTTATTTTTTTCAAATTTTATGGGTTTTTTTGTTTTTTTTATTCGGATCAAATCATGGTTTATTGATTCGAAATCAATTCATATTTTAGTATAAAAAGTTTGGTGGACAAAATGAGAGCAAGAAGGAGTGGCATAAAAAATGTCTTTCTGTGGCGGCATCGGAGAAAGTTGTACATGTAGACAAACTATGGTGGGTTCAAGGACCGGCGAAAATAGGACAAAACGGCGCTCGTCATATATTCTCATCAGTGAAGCATGTTTAATATAAAATGTGGGATTTCTAACAATTAGGAAGGTTTGTTTCATGTTTGTCCTTCTACAGAAACATTATTAAAATAAAAAATATAGTTCTCCCTTATCAGTTTCTATTTTTATACATTTTCGAAAAAGCTCCAAGGAGTTAAGACTTACTATTGTTATAAAATGAGGAGAATTGAATAACATAATATTTCTTTTTTTGTTGTTTTTTTGCAGGGTTTTCCTCTCTTCTTTCAAAGTGACCCAGCCCACACGCTCCCTTCCGTAGATAAGGGCTGATAAATCACCTCCTTGCCGCTCCCCCCCCCCCCCCCCAATCGTTGGCTCCTCGTAGGCGTCCAAGTGTGCAGCAGGTGTTGGCGCCTCAAATTAACGGCAAGTTTGCTTGACCGGCGCCAATGTCAAACGGCGGCAAAAACATCTGTCAGAGGGCATAATCCCACGTAAGAGCATGTTGGGAGATTTAGAAATGCATCGTTTACAAATATTATTTTTCTTTCTCGAGACAACACATTTTTTTTCTTCTTTTGCAACGTAATGCTAACATTGACTGGATTGATTAAAGCGGGGATGTCAAACTGTTTTTCATTGAGGGCCACATCGTGCCACCAGGGGGCCATTTGTAACAGTAAATAATATATGAATTTAATTTATAATTATATAAATTGTTTTAAGTAGACCGGATTTTACAGTAAAAAACTTTACATTTACAAAATTTTACTGTAAAATATACTGGATTTTTTTTGTTTGTTTTTTGTTTTTGTTTTTACAAAAATGTTACAGTAAATGGAAAAACAGTACCACTGTTTTTTGGTATGATTTGTGGCAAAAACCTGCTTTTTACAACATTATATTGGAAATGGAAAAACAGTAAAATTTACTGTAAATTGAAAAAAATTTTAAATTCGGTTGACTTAGCTGCCAGTTTTTCTACCGTAAAAATAAATGTACCGTCTTAACATTTACAGTAAATACACCGTTAAAAAACAACAACTGTAGATTTTACAGTCAATAACTGGCAGCTCAGTCAACAGAATTTTAACGACAAAAGACAGTTGTTTGTTTCAATTTAGAGTAATATGCTGTAAAGAACACTGTAAAATGTATTGTAAATTGTATTAATTTGATGCGTAGTTTGCTGTATAATTAAGTATTTTTGTTTATTTTTATTTAGACAAAAACATGTTAGTAAAGCATGATGTATACTTTAATATTTGTTGCAATATTGAATACTATTAAAGTAGACTGTCGATTTTGCAGAAAAAATTTTACTTTTACAAAATTTTACTGTAAAATATACTTGTTTTTTTTTTGTTGTTGTTGTTGTTGTTGTTGTTTTTACAACATTTTACAGTAAATGGAAAAACAGTACCACTGTTTTTTGGTATGATTTGTGACAAAAAGCTGCTTTTTACAACATTATATTGTTCATGGAAAAACAGTCAAATTTACTGTAAATTGAACATTTTTTTAAATTCGGTTGACTTAGCTGCCAGTTTTTCTACCGTAAAAATAAATGTACCGTCTTAACATTTACAGTAAATACACTATTAAAATCAACAACTGTAGATTTTACAGTCAATAAATGGCAGCTCAGTCAACAGAATTTTAACGACAAAAAACCATTAGTTTTTTTCAGTTTACAGTAACATGCTGTAAAGAACACTGTAAAGTGTATTGTAATTTTTATTAATTTGATGCGTAGTTTGCTGTATAATTAAGTATTTTTGTTTATTTTTATTTAGACAAAAACATGTTAGTAAAGCATGATATATACTTTAATATTTGTTGCAATACTGAATACTATTAAAGTAGACTGTCGATTTTGCAGAAAAAATTTTACTTTTACAAAATTTTACTGTAAAATATAGTTGTTGTTTTTTTTGTTGTTGTTGTTTTTACAATATTTTACAGTAAATAAAAAAAACAGTACCACTGTTTTTTGATTGGTTTTGTGGCAAAAACCTGCTTTTTACAACATTATATTGTTAATGGAAAAACACTAAAGTTTACTGTAAATTGAAAAAAAAAACCCTACTACTGTTTTAGGCATTAAAATTCGGTTGACTTAGCTGCCAGTTTTTCTACCGTAAAAATAGAGTAAATACACCATTAAAATCAACAACTGTAGATTTTACAGTCAATAACCGGCAGCTCAGTCAACAGAATTTTAACGACAAAAAACAGTAGTTTGTTTCAATTTACAGTAATATGCTGTAAAGAACACTGCAAAGTGTATTGTAATTTTTATTAATTTGATGCGTAGTTTGCTGTAAAGTTAAGTATTTTTGTTTATTTTTATTTAGAAAAAAAATGTAAGTAAAGCATGATAATATACTGTAATATTTGTTGCAATATTGAATACTATTAAAGTAGACTGTCGATTTTACAGAAAAATCTTTACATTTACAAAATTTTACTGTAAAATATACTTGTTTTGTTGTTGTTGTTGTTTTTACAACATTTTACAGTAAATGGGAAAACAGTACCACTGTTTTTTGGTAGATTTTGTGGAAAAAACCTGCTTTTTACAACATTATATTGTTAATGGAAAAACACTAAAGTTTACTGTAAATTGAAAAAAAAAACCCTACTACTGTTTTTGGCATTAAAATTCGGTTGACTTAGCTGCCAGTTTTTCTACCGTAAAAAAAAGAGTAAATACACCATTAAAAACAACAACTGTAGATTTTACAGTCAATAACTGGCAGCTCAGTCAACTGAATTTCAACGCAAAAAACGGTAGTAGTTTTTTTCAGTTTACAGTAACATGCTGTAAAGAACACTGTAAAGTGTTATGTAATTTTTATTAATTTGATGCGTAGTTTGCTGTAAAGTTAAGTATTTATTTTTTATTTTATTTAGACAAAAACATGTTAGTAAAGCATGATAATATACTGTAATATCTGTTGCAATGCTGAACGGTCCATACAGGTTTTGGAGCAACATATGTTGTCACCCAAGCAAAGTTATCATGGACGCCCCTGCTTATTTCAGCAAGACAATGCCAAGCCACGTGTTACAACAACATGGTTTCGTAGTAAAAGAGCGCGGGTACTTTCCTGGCCCGCCTGCAGTCCAGACCTGTCTCCCATTGAAAATGTGTGGCGTATTTTGAAACTTAAAATACGACAGCGGAGACCTCGGACTGTTGAACGACTGAAGCTCTACATAAAACAAGAATGGGAAAGAATTCCACATTCAAAGCTTCAACAATTAGTTTCCTCAGTTCCCAAACGTTGTTAAAAGAAAAGGTGATGTAACACAGTGGTGAACATGCCCTTTCCCAACTACTTTGGCACGTGTTGCAGCCATGAAATTCTAAGTTAGTTATTATTTGCAAAAAAACAAAATTAAGTTTATGAGTTTGAACATCAAATATTTTGTCTTTGTAGTGCATTCAATTGAATATGGGTTGAAAATTATTTGCAAATCGTTGTATTTTGTTTATATTTACATCTAACGCAATTTCTCAACTCATATGGAAACGGGGTTTGTAAAACCCATTTACCATTTATTCGATGGTGCATAAAACTCACACGCACACCCAATGTTATTGTCCTTGTCGTCTTCCCGCCATGCGTCTCACTTCAGCACGAAACAGAAGCTCGACGACGCCACCAAAAAAAAAAAACTAAATCCCCGAGGCGCGGAAACAGATGCTGGACCGGCACCGAGACGCTCTCATCGACTCCCATTAGGAAAAGGTAGAATTCCCACGGTCCGACATCATTATGCGCGAGCGAGCCGTGACCGACTGACCACGGGCGAACCCTCAAATTGATTTGATTTATTTATTTATTTATTTTTCTTGTCCTTTTTACCCACAAACACTTGCCGATGATAAATAAGCGTCTTTTTTAGGGGGCTAATAAAGCTGCAGTCAGAGTGAATGTCAGCTGCATTAGCGGATGATGAAAGGCGGCACACACACACACACACACACACACACACACACACACACACTGGGAGGAAAAGAACATTCGCTCAACTTTTGTGAAACAGGATGTCAGATGCTAAGAAACGGGTTGGACATCCTTTAGAGGATTAAAGAGACAATAGGATTAAAAAGGACTACCACGGTATAAATAATCTACTTTGTATTTAAATGACATGCAAGGCTTTGTGCACGCGTTATTGTGTTGATTTATTTAGTACGCCTGAGTAACTTGCGATATAATATGATGGGATATTTTGCCAGCGATGTAGTAATCAAGTTTGCTTGGAAGTTTGACACAAATTTAACATTTTAACCCTTTTGTGGCGTTCGGGTCTGTGGGACCCGTTTTCAATTTTTATTATAAGAAAAATGATACAATTAGTACATTTTTTTCTAACTGAGACTCACTGACTTTGGCTCATTTTTTGTGAAGAACATATATCAGAATACATATTTAATGACCACACAGCATACACATTTCTATTACATACAAGAAAGGCTAATAGAAGTGTGGAAACTGATGTTCTGTGTAACACACACACACACACACACAGCAGGCCTAAACAGGGTGAGTACAGCGTGTAGGTACACAGAACTTCAGAGGGTCAAATGTGCGAGAAAATGAGAGCAGACAGTGTTGACAAACAATGTTGCAACCTTGTGTGGGGAACCCGCAAGTGCAGAAACGCAAAAGACGAATCCCTGTGGGATGCGGAAACTGGCAGATGAAATTTCCGTGCAACGTTAATATTGTTGTTACTCAGCCAGTGTTTGTGGGTCTGATGGACCCGTTGCATTTTGTGGCTTTTAATGCCTCACAATCAAACATTTTCATGTTAAAATACTGAACAGATGTTTACCTTATCCCAATAAACATCTGTTCAGTATTTTAATGAACCCCCACATATGTTATACCATCTGGGATCCGAGCCAGGGATATTGTTGTGGCTTGTGCAGCCCTTTGAGACACTCGTGATTTAGGGCTATAAAATTAATATTAATTGATTGATTGATTGACTGTCGTCTAGGTCTCGTTCGTGCCAATAGGGGTACTCTAAGTAGGCGACATATTGTTGTTACTCAGCCAGCGTTTGTGGGTCTAATGGACCCATTGTGGTGTTCGGGTCTGTGGGACCTGTTTTCAGTTTTTATTATAAGAAAAATGGGACATTAGTAAAAAAAATTCTAACTGAGACTCACTGACTTTGGCTCATTTTCTGTGAAGAACATACATCAGAATACATATTTAATGACCACACACCATACACATTTCTATTACATACAAGAAGGCTAATAGAAGTGTGGAAATAGATGTTCTGTGTACCACACGCACACACACACACACACACACACACACACACACACACACACACGGCAGCACGAGACAGGAGGAGGACAAAGTGTAGGTACACAGAACATCAGAGGGTCAAATGTGCGACAAAATGAGAGCAGGCAGTGTTGACAAACAGTGTTGCAACCTTGTTTGGGAACCCGCAGATGTTTACCTTATCCCAATAACCATCTGTTCAGTATTTTAGCAAACCCCTGCATATGTTATACCGAATCTGAGCCAGGGATGTCGTTGTGGCTTGTGCAGCCCTTTGAGACACTCATAATTTAGGGCTATAAAAATGAATATTAATTGATTGATTGATTGACTGTCGGAAAGGTGTTGGTCGTGCCAATAGGGGTACTCTAAGTAGGCGACATATTGTTGTTACTCAGCCAGTGTTTGTGGTGTTCGGGTCTGTGGGACCCGTTTTCATTTTCTTTTATTAAAAGAAAAATGATACAACTATTTAATTTTTCAAACTTAGACTCACCGATTTTGGCTCATTTTCTGTGAAAAACATATATCAGAATAGATATTTAATGACCACACAGCATACACATTTTTATTACATACAAGAAGGCTAATAGAAGTGTGGAAATTGATGTTCTGTGTAACACACACACACACACACACACACACACACACACACACACACACACACAGCGGGCCGAGACAGGGGGAGGACAGAGTGTAGGTACACGGAACTTCAGAGGGTCAAATGTGCGACAAGATGAGAGCAGACAGTGTTGACAAACAGTGTTGCAACCTTGGAACCCGCAGATGTTTACCTTATCCCAATAAACATCTGTTCAGTATTTTAACAAACCCCAACATATGTTATACCATCTGGGATCTGAGCCAGGGATGTCCGTTGTGGCTTGTGCAGCCCTTTGAGACACTCGTGATTTAGGGCTATAAAAATAAATATTATTGGTTGATTGATTGACTGTCGGAAAGGTCTCGTTCGTGCCAATAGGGGTACTCTAAGTAGGCGACATATTGTTGTTACTCAGCCAGTGTTTGTGGAGTTCGGGTCTGTGGGACCCCCTTTAATTTTTTTATTAAAAGAAAAATGATACAACTATTTAATTTTTCGAACTTAGACTCACTGATTTTGGCCCATTTTCTGTGAAGAACATATATCAGAATACATATTTAATGACCACACAGCATACACTCCCGCCTACACCTTTCTATTACATATAAGATGTCCGGATCCACTTAAAGAAGTGTGGAAATTGATGTTCTGTGTACCACACACACACACACACACACACACACACACACAGCAGGGCGGCACAGGAGGAAGACCGAGTGTAGGTACACACTCAAATGTGCGACAAAATGAGAGCAGACAGTGTTGACAAACAATGTTGCAACCTTGTGTGGGGAACCCGCAGGTGCAGAAACGCAAAAGAAGAATCCCTGTGGGATGCGGAAAGTGGCAGAGAAACGTTCATATTGTTTGCGTTTGTGGGTCTGATGGACCCCTTGCATTTTGTGGCTTTTAATGCCTCACAATCAAACATTTTCATGTTTAAATACTGAACAGATGTTCACCTTATCCCAATAAACATCTGTTCAGTATTTTAACGAACCCCCACATATGGTATAGGGTCTGGGATCTGAGCCAGGGATGTCCGTTGTGGCTTGTGCAGCCCTTTGAGACACTTGTGATTTAGGGCTATATAAATAAACATTAATTGATTGATTGATTGACTGTCGGAAAGGTCTCGTTCGCGCCAATAGGGGGACTATAAGTAGGCGACATATTGTTGTTACTCAGCCAGTGTTTGTGGGTCAAATGGACCCGTCGTGGCGTTCGGGTCTGTGGGACCCATTTTCATTTTTTTTTTTATCAAAAGAAAAATTATGCAGCTATTTAATTTTTCAAACTGAAACTCACTGACTTTGGTTCATTTTCTGTGAAGAACATATATCAGATTACATATTTAATGACCACACACCATAAAGCCCCGCCTACACCTTTCTATTACATATAAGATGTCCGGGTCCACACACACACACACACACACACACACACACACACACACACACACAGCGGGCCTAGACAGGGGGAGGATCTGTATCTGCTGCTGATCTGTATTTGGGATCTGCATTTGTCCTGAAAAATTAGCGCGCGTCCACCTTTGTAGTCCGTGCCGACACCGTAGTCGATAAGATTCTTGTTTTTCTCTAACTTCTTTTTATGGGACATTCATCCTCCGCTGTTGCCATTTCTAATGTAAAGTAGTGTAAATTTCTTACTTATATCTGTCAGAAATGCGCTAAAACATACTGGTATAGTGAGTCTACATTATTCACCCAAGGAATTTCGTCTGGACACGTTTTAGGGTTTCCCCTTTATGCTAATAAATACAGTTCAGTAATTACACAAGACTGACACTAATTTATCATTTCAGGACTATTTACTGACCTTTAAGGTAACAAGTTGCACATTTTCCAAGAGCAAAATGACACAGGTATGTTCCCAAGTTGCAAAAGTGTCAATAAAAGCAGAACTTTTTAGGGTAACTGGAACCAAAAAGCTGGACATATGTTCCCTTGTTGTTAAAAGTGTCAATAAAAGCAGCATTTTTTTAGGGTTTCACACTCACGCCAAGAAGTAAAGTTCAGTAATAAAACAAGACCGACACTAATTTACCATTTTAGTGCTATTTACTGACCTTTAAGGTAACAAGTTGTACATTTGCCGGCAGCAAAATGACACATGTATGTTATTAAGTTGTAGAAGTGTCAATAAAAGCAGAACCACCATCATGCCAAGACATAACACCAAATTAACCATTTTAAAACTACTTATTGACCTTTTAAGTTAACAGGTTGCACGTTTTCCAAGAGCAAAACGACACAAGTTAGTCCCGAGTTCTAAAAGTGTAGGGTTGTGTGGTACTAATCAATTACAAACGGTACTATACCGCCTTTGAAAAATACCGGTATTCCTCTTCATCCGCATTCTGCCTTGTGGCAGTGACGTACAGAGCCGAGGCGTATGATGATGAGTGTGTCAAAACCAGCAAAAACATTGGAGGGAGGAAAAATGACCAAAATACTACAATTCTACTGATTGATAATGAGGGTGTGTGAAGTGCAATGTGGAGGTATAAAAGGTGACGCTTTAAACAGCGTTTCTTTAAAACATGCCTCGCCCAATGCGGCGATTAGTACCACCACCTTTTGCGTAAAACTTGGGTAATCATTTAAACAACAAGCATTCAGATCTGCACAATAAGTGATAAGTAATAATGAAATTGTTAAACCTTTCCTGCTGTTCGGCTCCGGTGCAGACGCGTTGTTTTTGTCAAGGGGTAACACCCTTTACTTTACCCGGCAATAGGTCGGCTACGCTTTCGGGTCAGAATGACGAGGCCGCCGATTCGGGACAATCTGGTTGCTTTATTATTAGTTTGGCAGGACAGAACCGGAAACGTTCATCACTCTACTACGCAGTGCACACTCTACCTCTCTCTCTTTACTCGCCCACTATCTCGGTGACGTCACTCAGCCAACGCGTTGACATTGTCACGAACACACATAATGTACGCTACCCTCTTAAGTAAACCAGCTCCCCAGCTGTGCACGTGTAGATACGTGGATGTGCACACAGCTGCTTGGCTTGATGCCAATTATGCCGATTTTTTATTTTATTTTATTTTAATCTTCTATTTTTTTTTAACCCCCCCCCCTGTTTACCTGTATGTCATCTTTTTTTTGTAAGGGGCGCTGGAAGCCGGCAGACCCGTCAGCGATCCTGTTCTGTCTCCCTGTAATGTTTGTCTGATCTTGAATGGGATTGTGCTGAAAATTGTAATTTTCCTGAAGGAACTCTCCTGACGGAATAAATAAAGTACTATCTAATCTATCTAATTAGTAGCGGGGTCAAAACCGCCCAATCAGCGTAAACTAATGCAAGTAAAAGTACTGAATTTTGTTACAAATTCCCTACTATTTGTTTTATCTTTAACAAACGTGTTTTACCTGCCACATATCTTGTGTACTTTTAGCAATGTTTTTGTTTTTAGTATTTAATGATTGTATTTTTTAAAGCATAGAACAGGAGTGGCAACCATAAATCATGAAGCATTTAATATAATGTCAATCATGCTTTATTATTATATTCTAACCTAATCCTTGATCATGGCCGACTTTATGTAATATGGAAAATTTTAAATTGTTCTTGGAGTGTATTAAAAAAAGTATTAATTTAATGCATTTTGATTTATATTTTAACTTTCTAAAATGAGTTTTTGGGTGAAATAGGAAACATGTTTAATGAATCGTAAGATTTTCTGGTAAAATAACGCTGATATTGACATTTTTTGTAGTATCAAATAAACTATTTATATGCATTAATGGTATCGGGACAATCCTAGAAACGTGTCGATGAAAGCATAACATTTCAGGAAATCACCCTGGTGCCAAGAACTGATACCCATAGATGGACACAAATTTAACACATTTTTGCTCATTATTGGACTTCAACATAATCACTAAAACCTTTTCTCAAGCCAAAAAGTTAAAAAATATGTTCCGAAGTTGTAAAATTGTAAAAAAAAACATTTTCAGGTTATCACCCTAGCGCCTCTAAAACTACGCTAATTTACCAACTACTTTTCTGGACTTTTGGGTAACCGCTGGTACCCTTGCAAGTATCCATAGAATAGATCTAAACACATCTACCACATGAGGGTCAATTATTGGACTATAATCTTAAAGTTTGTACATTTTCTAGCACCAAAAACGTACCAGTATGTTCCCAAGTTGTAAAATTATTGATGAAAGTAGAACTTTTCAGGTTATCACCCTCATGCCTCACGACACATAAAAAATGTACACAAACTCCTTACTGGACTTCAAATTAATTTTAAGGAGTTCCCAGGAGACCAAACGGTACATTCTAGTCCAACATCTAGTGAATTCTTGGACTCTCAAAGGAATCCGTAAATTTCTTATATCGCTTGTCCTTATTAGAGTGACAAGGAAGCTGGAGCCTATCCCAGATGACTTGGGGGAAATAGGTGGGGTACACCCTGGACTGGTTGTCAGCCAATCACAGGGCACATAAGAGAGGAGTAGGCCCCCCTAAGTGTGTTTAGGCATGCTTAAGCGATATGCAGGTCTCCAGCTAGGTGGCAGTAGGATGCTTTATGCAAATATATAAATATCAGGTTCTCAAGAGAATTTCAAATGAAAAAAGAAACAGAGGAGTAGGCCCCCCTGAGGGGACTTAAGTTTATTTAGGCATGCTTGAGCGATACGCACTTATCCAGCTAGGTGGCAGTAGGGTGCTTTATGCAAATAAATAAATATCAGGTTCTCAAGAGAATTTCAAACAATAAAAAGAACAGGAGTAGCCCCCCCTGAGGGCACTTAAGTGTCTTTAGGCATGCTTGAGCGATACGCACTTCATCAGCTAGGTGGCATTACGGTGCTTTGTGCAAATAAATAAATATCAGGTTCTCAGGAAATTTTCAAACAAAAAAAGAAGCAGAAGTAGGACCCCCCTGAGGGGACTTAAGTGTCTTTAGGCATGCTTGAGCGATACGCACTTCTTCAGCTAGGTGGCAGTAGGGTGCTTTGTGCAAAGAAATAAATATCAGGTTCTCAAGATAATTTTAAATTTAAAAAAGAAACAGGAGTAGAACGCCCTGAAGGGACTTAAGTGGCTTTAGGTATGCTTGAGCGATACGCACTACTTCAGCTAGGTGGCAGTAGGGTGCTTTGTGCAAAGAAATGAATATAAGTTTCTCAAGAGAATTTCAAATGAAAACAGAAACAGAGAAGTAGGCCCCCTGGGGGGACTTATGTGTCTTTGGGCATGCTTGAGCGATATGCACTTATTCAGCTAGGTGGCAGTAGGCTGCATTTTTGCAAATAAATAAATATCAGGTTCTCAAGAGAATTTCAAATAAAAAAAGAAACAGAGCAGTAGGCCCCCTGAAGGGGACTTAAGTGTCTTTAGGCATACTTCATCAACTAGGTGGCATTAGGGTGCTTTGTGCAAAGAAATAAATATAAGTTTCTCAAGAGTATTTCAAATGAAAAAAGAAACAGGAGTAGGACCCCTGAGGGGACTTAAGTTTCTTTAGCCATGCTTGAGTGATACGCACTTCTTCAGCTAGGTGGCAGTAGGATGCTTTGTGCAAATAAATAAATATCAGGTTCTGTAGGGAATTTCAAACATAAAAAGAAACAGAGGAATAGGCCCCACTGGCGGGACTTAAGTGTCTTTAGGTATGCTTGAGCGATACGCACTACTTCAGCTGGGTGGCAGTAGGGTGCTTTATGCAAATAAATAAATATCTGGTTCTCAAGAGAATTTCAAACGAAAAAAGAAACAGAGGAGTAGGCCCCCCTGAGGGGACTTAAGTGTCTTTAGGCATGCTTGAGCGATACGCACTACTTCAGCTAGGTGGCAGTAGGGTGCTTTATGCAAATAAATAAATATCTGGTTCTCAAGAGAATTTCAAACGAAAAAAGAAACAGAGGAGTAGGCCCCCCTGAGGGGACTTAAGTGTCTTTAGGCATGCTTGAGCGATACGCACTACTTCAGCTGGGTGGCAGTAGGGTGCTTTATGCAAATAAATAAATATCTGGTTCTCAAGAGAATTTCAAACGAAAAAAGAAACAGAGGAGTAGGCCCCCCTGAGGGGACTTAAGTGTCTTTAGGCATGCTTGAGCGATACGCACTACTTCAGCTAGGTGGCAGTAGGGTGCTTTGTGCAAAGAAATAAATATAAGTTTCTCAAGAGAATTTCAAATGAAAAAAGAAACAGAGGAGTAGGCCCCCTGGGGGGACTTAAGTGTCTTTAGGCATGCTTGAGCGATACTCACTACTTCAGCTAGGTGGCAGTAGGGTGCTCTGTGCAAAGAAATAAATATAAGTTTCTCAAGAGAATTTCAAATGAAAAAATAAACCGAAAAGTAGGCTCTCCTGAGAGGACTTAAGTGTCTTTAGGCATGTTTGGGCAATACGCACTATTTCAACTAGGTGGCAGTAGGGTGCTTTGTGCAAATAAATAAATATCAGGTTCTCAAGATAATTTCAAACATAAAAAGAAACAGAGGAATAGGCCCCACTGGCGGGACTTAAGTGTCTTTAGGCATGTTTGAGCGATACGGACTACTTCAGCTAGGTGGCAGTAGGGTGCTTTGTGCAAAGAAATAAATATCAGGTTCTCAAGAAAATTTCAAACAATAAAAAAAACAGGAGTAGGACCCCCCTGAGGGAACTTAAGTTTCTTTAGGCATGCTTGAGCGATACGCACTACTTCAGCTAGGTGGCAGTAGGGTGCTTTGTGCAAAGAAATAAATATAAGTTTCTCAAGAGAATTTCAAATGAAAATAGAAACAGAGAAGTAGGCCCCCTGGGGGGACTTAAGTGTCTTTAGGCATGCTTGAGCGATACGCACTTATACAGCTAGGTGGCAGTAGGGTGCTTTGTGCAAAGAAATAAATATAAGTTTCTCAAGAGAATTTTAAATGAAAAAAGAAACAGAGGAGTGGGCCCCCTGGGGGGACTTAAGTGTCTTTAGGCATGCTTGAGCGATACGCACTTATACAGCTAGGTGGCAGTAGGGTGCTTTGTGCAAAGAAATAAATATAAGTTTCTCAAGAGAATTTCAAATGAAAAAAGAAACAGAGAAGTAGGCCCCCTGGGGGGACTTATGTGTCTTTAGGCATGCTTGAGCGATACGCACTTCATCAGCTAGGTATATAATTACGGTGCTTTGTGCAAATAAATAAATATCAGGTTCTCTAGGGAATTTCGAAAAAAAAAAAAGAAACAGAAGTAGGCCCCCCTGACGGGACTTAAGTGTCTTTAGGCATGCTTGAGCGTTACGCAGTACTTCAGCTAGGTGGCAGTAGGGTGCTTTGTGCAAAGAAATAAATATAAGTTTCTCAAGAGAATTTCAAATGGAAAAAGAAACAGAGAAGTAGGCCCCCCTGAGGGGGACTTAAGTGTCTTTAGGAATGCTTGAGCGATACCCACTTATTCAGCTAGGGGGCAGTAGGGTGCTTTGTGCAAATAAATAAATATCAGGTTCTCAAGAGAATTTCAAATAAAAAAAGAAACAGAGCAGTAGGCCCCCTGAAGGGGACTTAAGTGTCTTTAGGCATACTTCATCAACTAGGTGGCATTAGGGTGCTTTGTGCAAAGAAATAAATATAAGTTTCTCAAGAGTATTTCAAATGAAAAAAGAAACAGGAGTAGGACCCCTGAGGGGACTTAAGTTTCTTTAGCCATGCTTGAGTGATACGCACTTATTCAGCTAGGTGGCAGTAGAATGCTTTGTGCAAATAAATAAATATAAGTTTCTCAAGAGAATTTAAAATGAAAATAAAAACAGAGAAGTAGGCCCCCTGGAGGGACTTAAGTGTCTTTAGGCATGCTTGAGCGATACCCACTTATTCAGCTAGGGGGCAGTAGGGTGCTTTGTGCAAAGAAAGAATTATCAGGTTCGCAAGAGAATTTCAAATGAAAAGAGAAACAGAGAAGTAGGCCCCCTGGGGGGACTTATGTGTCTTTAGGCATGCTTGAGCGATACACACTTATTCAGCTAGGTGGCAGTAGGGTGCTTTGTGCAAAGAAACAAATATAAGTTTCTCAAGAGAATTTCAAATGAAAAAAGAAACAGAGAAGTAGGCCCCCTGGGGGGACTTAAGTGTCTTTAGGCATGCTTGAGCGATACGCACTTCATCAGCTAGGTATAATTACGGCGCTTTGTACAAATAAATAAATATCAGGTTCTCTAGGGAATTAAAAAAAAAAAAAAAGAAACAGGAGTAGGCCCCCCTGACGGGACTTAAGTGTCTTTAGGCATGCTTGAGCGATACGCAGTACTTCAGCTAGGTGGCAGTAGGGTGCTTCGTGCAAAGAAATTAATATAGGTTTCTCAAGAGAATTTCAAATGAAAAAAGAAACAGAGAAGTAGGCCCCCCTGAGGGGGACTTAAGTTTCTTTAGGCATGCTTGAGCGATACGCACTACTTCAGCTAGGTGGCAGTAGGGTGCTTTGTGCAAAGAAATAAATATAAGTTTCTCAAGAGAATTTCAAATGAAAATAGAAACAGAGAAGTAGGCCCCCTGGGGGGACTTAAGTGTCTTTAGGCATGCTTGAGCGATACGGACTACTTCAGCTAGGTGGCAGTAGGGTGCTTTGTGCAAAGAAATAAATATCAGGTTCTCAAGAAAATTTCAAACAATAAAAAAAACAGGAGTAGGACCCCCCTGAGGGAACTTAAGTTTCTTTAGGCATGCTTGAGCGATACGCACTACTTCAGCTAGGTGGCAGTAGGGTGCTTTGTGCAAAGAAATAAATATAAGTTTCTCAAGAGAATTTCAAATGAAAATAGAAACAGAGAAGTAGGCCCCCTGGGGGGACTTAAGTGTCTTTAGGCATGCTTGAGCGATACGCACTTATACAGCTAGGTGGCAGTAGGGTGCTTTGTGCAAAGAAATAAATATAAGTTTCTCAAGAGAATTTTAAATGAAAAAAGAAACAGAGGAGTGGGCCCCCTGGGGGGACTTAAGTGTCTTTAGGCATGCTTGAGCGATACGCACTTATACAGCTAGGTGGCAGTAGGGTGCTTTGTGCAAAGAAATAAATATAAGTTTCTCAAGAGAATTTCAAATGAAAAAAGAAACAGAGAAGTAGGCCCCCTGGGGGGACTTATGTGTCTTTAGGCATGCTTGAGCGATACGCACTTCATCAGCTAGGTATATAATTACGGTGCTTTGTGCAAATAAATAAATATCAGGTTCTCTAGGGAATTTCGAAAAAAAAAAAAGAAACAGAAGTAGGCCCCCCTGACGGGACTTAAGTGTCTTTAGGCATGCTTGAGCGTTACGCAGTACTTCAGCTAGGTGGCAGTAGGGTGCTTTGTGCAAAGAAATAAATATAAGTTTCTCAAGAGAATTTCAAATGGAAAAAGAAACAGAGAAGTAGGCCCCCCTGAGGGGGACTTAAGTGTCTTTAGGAATGCTTGAGCGATACCCACTTATTCAGCTAGGGGGCAGTAGGGTGCTTTGTGCAAATAAATAAATATCAGGTTCTCAAGAGAATTTCAAATAAAAAAAGAAACAGAGCAGTAGGCCCCCTGAAGGGGACTTAAGTGTCTTTAGGCATACTTCATCAACTAGGTGGCATTAGGGTGCTTTGTGCAAAGAAATAAATATAAGTTTCTCAAGAGTATTTCAAATGAAAAAAGAAACAGGAGTAGGACCCCTGAGGGGACTTAAGTTTCTTTAGCCATGCTTGAGTGATACGCACTTATTCAGCTAGGTGGCAGTAGAATGCTTTGTGCAAATAAATAAATATAAGTTTCTCAAGAGAATTTAAAATGAAAATAAAAACAGAGAAGTAGGCCCCCTGGAGGGACTTAAGTGTCTTTAGGCATGCTTGAGCGATACCCACTTATTCAGCTAGGGGGCAGTAGGGTGCTTTGTGCAAAGAAAGAATTATCAGGTTCGCAAGAGAATTTCAAATGAAAAGAGAAACAGAGAAGTAGGCCCCCTGGGGGGACTTATGTGTCTTTAGGCATGCTTGAGCGATACACACTTATTCAGCTAGGTGGCAGTAGGGTGCTTTGTGCAAAGAAACAAATATAAGTTTCTCAAGAGAATTTCAAATGAAAAAAGAAACAGAGAAGTAGGCCCCCTGGGGGGACTTAAGTGTCTTTAGGCATGCTTGAGCGATACGCACTTCATCAGCTAGGTATAATTACGGCGCTTTGTACAAATAAATAAATATCAGGTTCTCTAGGGAATTAAAAAAAAAAAAAAAGAAACAGGAGTAGGCCCCCCTGACGGGACTTAAGTGTCTTTAGGCATGCTTGAGCGATACGCAGTACTTCAGCTAGGTGGCAGTAGGGTGCTTCGTGCAAAGAAATTAATATAGGTTTCTCAAGAGAATTTCAAATGAAAAAAGAAACAGAGAAGTAGGCCCCCCTGAGGGGGACTTAAGTTTCTTTAGGCATGCTTGAGCGATACGCACTACTTCAGCTAGGTGGCAGTAGGGTGCTTTGTGCAAAGAAATAAATATAAGTTTCTCAAGAGAATTTCAAATGAAAATAGAAACAGAGAAGTAGGCCCCCTGGGGGGACTTAAGTGTCTTTAGGCATGCTTGAGCGATACGCACTTATACAGCTAGGTGGCAGTAGGGTGCTTTGTGCAAATAAATAAATATCAGGTTCTCAAGATAATTTCAAACATAAAAAGAAACAGAGGAATAGGCCCCACTGGCGGGACTTAAGTGTCTTTAGGCATGTTTGAGCGATACGGACTACTTCAGCTAGGTGGCAGTAGGGTGCTTTGTGCAAAGAAATAAATATCAGGTTCTCAAGAAAATTTCAAACAATAAAAAAAACAGGAGTAGGACCCCCCTGAGGGAACTTAAGTTTCTTTAGGCATGCTTGAGCGATACGCACTACTTCAGCTAGGTGGCAGTAGGGTGCTTTGTGCAAAGAAATAAATATAAGTTTCTCAAGAGAATTTCAAATGAAAATAGAAACAGAGAAGTAGGCCCCCTGGGGGGACTTAAGTGTCTTTAGGCATGCTTGAGCGATACGCACTTATACAGCTAGGTGGCAGTAGGGTGCTTTGTGCAAAGAAATAAATATAAGTTTCTCAAGAGAATTTTAAATGAAAAAAGAAACAGAGGAGTGGGCCCCCTGGGGGGACTTAAGTGTCTTTAGGCATGCTTGAGCGATACGCACTTATACAGCTAGGTGGCAGTAGGGTGCTTTGTGCAAAGAAATAAATATAAGTTTCTCAAGAGAATTTCAAATGAAAAAAGAAACAGAGAAGTAGGCCCCCTGGGGGGACTTATGTGTCTTTAGGCATGCTTGAGCGATACGCACTTCATCAGCTAGGTATATAATTACGGTGCTTTGTGCAAATAAATAAATATCAGGTTCTCTAGGGAATTTCGAAAAAAAAAAAAGAAACAGAAGTAGGCCCCCCTGACGGGACTTAAGTGTCTTTAGGCATGCTTGAGCGTTACGCAGTACTTCAGCTAGGTGGCAGTAGGGTGCTTTGTGCAAAGAAATAAATATAAGTTTCTCAAGAGAATTTCAAATGGAAAAAGAAACAGAGAAGTAGGCCCCCCTGAGGGGGACTTAAGTGTCTTTAGGAATGCTTGAGCGATACCCACTTATTCAGCTAGGGGGCAGTAGGGTGCTTTGTGCAAAGAAATAAAAATCAGGTTCTCAAGAGAATTTTAAATTAAAAAAAGAAACAGAGGAATAGGCCCCACTGAGGGGACTTAAGTGTCTTTAGTCATGCTTGAGCGATACGCACTACTTCAGCTAGGTGGCAGTAGGGTGCTTTAGGCAAATAAATAAATATCAGGTTCTCAGGAGAATTTCAAACAAAAACAGAAACAGAAAAGTGGGCTCCCCTGAGAGGACTTAAGGGTCTTTAGGCATGCTTGAGCGATACGCACTTATTCAGCTAGGGGGCCGTAGGGTGCTTTGTGCAAATAAATAAATATCAGGTTTATAAGAGAATTTCAAACAAAAAAGAAACAGAGGAGTAGGCCCCCCTCAGGGGGACTTAAATGTCTTTAGGCATGCTTGAGCGATACGCAATTCATCGGCTAGGGGGCAGTAGGATGCTTTGTGCAAAGAAATAAATATCAGGTTCTCAAGAGAATTTTAAATTAAAAAAAGAAACAGAGGAATAGGCCCCACTGAGGGGACTTAAGTGTCTTTAGGCATGCTTGAGCGATACGCACTACTTCAGCTAGGTGGCAGTAGGGTGCTTTGTGCAAAGAAATAAATATAAGTTTCTCAAGACAATTTCAAACAAAAGAAGAAACAGGAGTAGGCTCCCCTGAGGGGACTTAAGTGTCTTTAGGCATGCTTGAGCGATACGCACTACTTTAGGTAGGTGGCAGTAGGGTGCTTTGTGCAAAAAAATAAATATTAGGTTCTCAAGAGAATTTTAAATAAAAACAGAAACAGAGGAGTAGGCCCCCTAGGGGGACTTACGTGTCTTTAAGCATGCTTGAGCGATACGCACTACTTCAGGTAGGTGGCAGTAGGGTGCTTTGTGCAAAGAAATAAATATCAGGTTCTCAAGACAATTTCAAACAATAAAAAAAAACAGGAGTAGGACCCCCCTGAGGGAACTTAAGTTTCTTTAGCCATGCTTGAGTGATACGCACTTATTCAGCTAGGTGGCAGTAGAATGCTTTGTGCAAATAAATAAATATAAGTTTCTCAAGAGAATTTAAAATGAAAATAAAAACAGAGAAGTAGGCCCCCTGGAGGGACTTAAGTGTCTTTAGGCATGCTTGAGCGATACCCACTTATTCAGCTAGGGGGCAGTAGGGTGCTTTGTGCAAAGAAAGAATTATCAGGTTCGCAAGAGAATTTCAAATGAAAAGAGAAACAGAGAAGTAGGCCCCCTGGGGGGACTTACGTGTCTTTAGGCATGCTTGAGCGATACGCATGTATCCAGCTAGGTGGCAGTAGACACCTTGAAGAAAATAATCGAGTAACACTAAATTACCCTCTCCTCCGTGGTTTTGGAATATGAAAGGAAGCCCACACACAAATGGAATTCTGAATTCGGAACCCTCAACCCGACATCGTACCCCGGAGGCTGCCCCTCACCTGTACCAGTCCAGACCCTTCTCGTAGTTCCTGTCGAAGAAGTGCGGCTCGTTCCCCACGGCCCTGACATCCGGGTGCACCCTGAGAGCCTCCAGCAGCGCCCGGGTGCCGCCTTTCTTCACCCCGATGATGATGGCTTGCGGGAGCTTCTTCTCGCCGTAATCCGAGGTGCAGTTCACCCGCAGGTCGCCCTCCGTGGCGCCGACCGCCCTCCGCCGCGCGGGCTCGGTGGCGGACGGCGGCCGGGCTCGACGGTCCTCCTCCTCCTCCTCGTCCTCCACCGGAACCTCATCCTGGCGCACGACGGAGACCACCGTGCTCCCGCGGGCGAACCCGGCCTCCGGCGAGGCGGAGTAAAGTTGGTCCCTCACCAAAGTGGTCTCCTCGGTGGCCAGCCGAGCCTGGTAGGCAAAGTTGTCCTGCAGCGGGAACTGGAGCGAGTTGTAGCAGCTCATCAAGCTGTAGAACAAGTAGGTGACCGACAGGGACAGGGTGAACATGAACAAGATTTTCCTGGGCACTTTAGAGGTGAAAGTGCCGGACCAGAATGCCATCTCTGACAGCCGGGGTCCTCTCAGAGAAGTGGACCGACATGTTTCCGCTCCGGGTCTTGCATGGACAGGAAAAGGAAGACCATCAAAAATCAGCAAGAACCGTATCCTGCTGCATGCCGAGGACGGACCGGGGCGAGCCGAGCACGCCGGGTCGCATATTTATAAGAAGGTGGTGAGTGGAAGAGGAGATGAAGAAGAAAAGGAGGAGGAGGAGGAGGAGGAGGGATGGAAGGGATCGTTCCAATTTTTTTTTTTAAAGAATCGATTTACTGATGTCTGACGGACAATGTCACAAATTATTGGAGCCAACTTGCAAGGATCGGCGGGGCTGGCGTCCTTCCAAAGGAAAGAGTCAGGAGGAGGAGGAGAAGAAGAAAAGATGCTCGGCGGAGTGGTTTCTCCTCTCTGCACGTGCGCAACACATCCGTCCAGACCCGAACCGATAATAATGATAATAATTATTATTATAAAAAATAATAATAACAATCCCCTCTTTTTATCAACTTGGACGTGTTTGGACGGGAAAAGAAACAAAACGCGTCCTGCTCGCATGCTCGCTCGCGGCTTGTGGACGCGCGTCCGAGGCGCACTCTCTCACTAACTCACTCACTCACTCACTCGCTGTGCGCGCGCCAGCTTTAAAGCTCTCCTTCCAGGATGTGTCGTCCTATAGAAAGCTGGTGCGCGACATTGTTGCCACAGATAAAGTCTCCCCGTTTGGGAAAAGGGGGAAAACAAAAAACGTGCTGTTGGTTTTTGTTTTTTAAAAGCACGTTATTGTGCACAAAAGCTCTTGTCTGCTCCCTGCTGGTGTCCCGTTGAAGGCGCGTACACGTGCAGGGCCGGCCCTAGGCGGTGTGGGGCCCCAAAAAAATAATTTCTTCAGCAACGTTTTGGTTGCTGAAGAAAGCAACCAAAACCATATTAAGCATTTATTGTGTGAATGCTCCAAAATATTTTCCACCCCAAAATGCATCTATTTATTATTATTATTATTATTATTATTATTATTATTATTATTATTATTATTATTACTGTGTGAATGCTCCAAAATATTTTCTACACCAGAATGCATCTATTCATTATTATTATTATTATTATCATTATTATTATTATTGTTATTATTGTGTGAATTCTCCAAAATATTTTCTACCCAAAATGCATCTATTTATTATTATTATTATTATTATTATTATTATTATTATTATAATTATTATTATTATTATTATTGTTGTTATTACTGTGTGAATGCTCCAAAATATTTTCTACACCAGAATGCATCTATTTATTATTATTATTATTATTATTATTATTATTATTATTATTATTATTACTGTGTGAATGCTCCAAAATATTTTCTACACCAGAATGTATCTATTTATTATTATTATTATTATTATTATTATTATTGTTATTGTGTGAATGCTCCAAAATATTTTCCACCCAAAAATGCATCTATTTTTTATTATTATTATTATTATTATTATTGTTATTACTGTGTGAATGCTCCAAAATATTTTCTATACCAGAATGCATCTATTTATTATTATTATTATTATTATTATTATTATTATTATTATTGTTATTACTGTGTGAATGCTCCAAAATATGTTCTACACCAGAATGCATCTATTTATTATTATTATTATTATTATTATTATAATTATTATTATTATTATTATTGTTGTTGTTATTATTGTGTGAATGCTCCAAAATATTTTCTACACCAAAATTCATCTATTTATTATTATTATTATTATTATTATTATTATTATTATTATTATTATTGTGTGAATGCCCCAAAGCGTTGTCCACATCAAAATTAATGTATCTATTGTGTGAATGCTCATATGGTTTTCTACACCAAAATGCATCAATTTATTATTGTGAATGCTCTGAAACATACGCACACATGGTTTTCTACACCAACATTCGTATATTTATTATGGTTTGAATGTTCTAAAGCATTCACACAAATGATTTTCTTCACCAAAATGCATCTATTTATTATTGTGTCAATCTTTCAAAGCATTCACACATATGGTTTTATACACCGAAATTCATGTATTTGTTATTATTATTTTGTGAATGCTCCAATTCAACTATTTATTGTGGGAATGCTCAGAAACATTGTCTGTACCAAAATGAATCTGTTTGTATTATCATTATTATGGTGTGAATGCTCCAAAACTTTCACGCACATGGTTTTCTACAACAAAATTAATCCATATATTATTGTGTGAATGCTCTTATGGTTTTGTACACCAACATTCATCTAGTTATTCTGATTGTGTGAATGCCCCAAAGCATTCACACATATGGTTTTCTACACAAAAAAAATAATCTATTTATTTTTATTGTGTGAATTCTCCAAAGCATTCACACATACGCTTTTCTACACCAAAATTCATCCATTCATTATTATTGTGTGAATGTTCCAAAACATTCACACATATGGTTTTGTACACCAAAATTCATTCATATATAAATATACGTATATATTCTGTGAATGCTTTGGAGCATTCACACAATAATAAAAATACATAGATTAATTTTGGTAGAGAAAACCATGTGAGCATTCACATAATAAATAGATTAATGTTGGTGTACAAAATCATAAAAATAAATAGATTAATTTTGGTGTAGAACACCATATGTGCGAATGCTTTGGAGCATTCACACAATAATAAGAATAAATAGATGAACTTTGGTGTAGAAAACCATATGAGCATTCACTCAATTAGTAGATGAATTTTGGTATACAAAATGCTTTGGAGAATTCACACAGTAATAAGATGAATTTTGGTGTAAAAAAACCATATGAGCATTCACACAATAAGTAGATGAACTTTGGTGTAGAAAATTATTTGGAGCATTCACACTAATAGATTATTTTTGGTGTAGAAAACCATATGTGTGAATGCTTTGGAGCATTCACACCCAAATAAAAAATGGACGAATTTGGGTGTACAAAAAAAACATACGAGCATTCACACAAGTAGATGAATTATGGTGTGGAAAATGCTTTGGAGCGTTCACACAATAGATAAATGAATTTTGGTGTAGAAACCTATATATGTGAATGCTTTGGGGCATTCACACAATAACAAAAATAATTAATAGTTTAGTTTATTAAGGATCCCCATTAGTCTACACCGCAGTGGAGACTATTCTTCCTGGGGTCCAGGCAAAAAACATCACACAACCACAGAACAAACGATTAAAATGCAGTACAACATGATCCAATAATAAATTGTCATAATACAAAAATAGCAACAACAAAGAACCAAAAAATACTAATAGATGTTGTTACATAATAATTTTCATACCAAAGATAAAAATAGCAATATAAAAATAGATATACTGTATACATTTTTGCAAAAATAAAACAAAGAACCAATGGCCTAAATAGTGTACCAAAGACAAACAAATAGATGAATGTTGGTGTAGAAAATACTTTATATATATATATATATATATATATATATATATATATATGTATATATATATATATATATATATATATATATATATATATATATATATATATATATATATTATATATATATATATATATATATATATATATATATATATATATATATATATATATATATATACACATCTCTACGTCATACATTTGCAAACAAAAGAATGTGCTGTAGTCTGTGAGCTGTTTGGTAAAGGTTTTGCTAGAGTTATTTTACCAAATAAGACCTGTCTCCCATCAAAAATGTTTGGCGCATTATGAAGCGTAAAATACGACAGCAGAGACCCCGGACTGTTGAAGGACTGAAACTCTACATAAAACAAGAATGGGAAAGTATTCCACTTTCAAAGCTTCAACAATTACTTTCCTCAGTTCCCAAACGTTTATTGAGTGTTGTTAAAAGAAAAGATGATGTAACACAGTGGTGAACATGCCCTTTCCCAACTACTTTGGCACGTGTTGCAGCCATGAAATTCGAAGTTAATTATTATTTGCAACAAAAAAAAATTAAGTTTATGAGTTTGAACATCAAATATCTTGTCTTTGTAGTGCATTCAACTGAATATGGGTTGAAAATGATTAGCAAATCATTGTATTTCGTTTATATTTACATCTAACACAATTTCCCAACTCATATGGGAAAATCTGTTTGAATCAAGAGTCGTGATGAATGGAGAATAGACTCTGAATCCAATTGTCACCTCTTATAGTAAAATATTTGCTCCATGAGCAGATGCTTTGTCAAGTTAAAAAATGTGCCATTTTATGCATCACTTCCATTTTTTCTGTCAAAATGGAAACAATGAATACATTTAGTAAGAAAGATAAAGTATGCACATTATTTCTAGGCTTTCGCTTGCCTCGCTGAATGATGGAGCTGCCCACATCTGAGTTTTGACACCCTTGCCGTAGATTTATTTTCCCCCCCCCAGAAAAAATGAAGTGAATCCAGCCTTCATTCGTGCAACAATTTGTCGCGCGCATTCGCTGTAAATATTTCTCATAAAGGGGCTGCTGCAATAATTGCATGTTATATAATTAAGCGAGTTCTATTATTTGTACCCAGACGTGGTCGAACTCACTTTATTCTCTTTTAACTCTTAATTTGACTTCTGTGACGCAGAAAAAAAAAAAAATATATATATATAAAGGACATAACAATAGGTACACCTCCACTTGTCTTTGTTCTGAGATGCACATTTTAAAATGTTGCTCAAGCAGTGTAGTTTTTTTTTTTAGGACATAAATGATAAATTTTACAGCACCTGGAATGATGATGGAATGCATGTTGCCAACATTTATTTTTCTTTTTTTTTTAAATCACCATATTTGTACGATACTTTCACCTCCTGTTGGATGCATGTTCACTAATTCAAAAACATAACCAAGCCCGCCCAAATCTGTCGGGTCCCGTGATGTGTTTGGGCCCCGTTTTGTGAAGAGAAAACGCATGTAAAATGTCAATTAATGTCACCGTGCTTAATCGGAAATTTTACCGCAAACGTACTGTGAAAGTTAGTTGTTGACGAACCCCAAGATGCAGAGAAGTAGGCAGCATTTTGCACGTAAACATGATTTAATCAAAATACCAAAACAAAAACAAAGGGTACAACAAAAAACGCGATAACCAACTAAGAAAGCTAGCATGGGAGCTAGAAAAATAAAAGGAGCTTAGCATGGAAGCTAGCACAAAAAAATAGGGCTTAGCATGGAGGCTAGCATGAACAGAACCGGGAACAGAAGTCGTTACGTGTTGTATAAAGACAAATTGGAAGCAGGGAGCAAAAAACAGTAAGCTACAAACATCTAACGAAATATAGCTTACCGCTACGGCAGGTAGCAATGACACGAGAGCGACAAGAAGTGACAATACAATAATCCAGCACTGACTGGAGGAACAAAGCAGGGAAAATAGGATTAGGCTGATTGACACCAGGTGTGGCCAGGTGCCAAGCCGCCACAGTTGAGGGGAAAACAGCGCACAGGGGAAAAAAAACAGGAAACAGACAAAATAAGAGCGCTGAAAGGAAATAAAAACAGGAATCACTAAACACACACGGAGGAAAAACTAAAACACAAGCCTGACATGTACAAGGCTTATTAACCTTTAAGCATTAATTAGTTCTTGTGTTGGACCGGGTTTTGAATTGAAATTATGTCCTGTTTTTTTTATTACATTTTTTGAGTGTCATTTGCAAGTATTATTTAGTCGATTTTGCATGCATTTGCAATTCTAAAACACTAAATGGCAGACATTAAACGGCCTTGGTGTGTCGCCTAATAAGGAAGTAGTCTTTGCCATTAAGTTGAATTTGCCCAGCTACAGTTATGTTGCACTCTACAAAGTGTTTAGAATATAAGAGATTGGAAGCTGATTGATTTTGTTATCCTTAAATGCTTTTCAATCTAAACTGAAAGTATTTAAAGAAACCACAGTTATTTCAAACTGTTTTACTTGATGCCCATCCTGTCACTTTAATTTGTAATGTGAATGTAATTGTATGTGTAACTTTGCTGCCTCTTGGCCAGAACTCCCTTGAAAAACTGTTTTTAATCTTTTTTTTTTTTACCTGGTTAAATAAAAGTTAAATTAAAAAAAATAAAAATACAATAAATCTTTCACTTATGCTTAGCTGTTGTTTTTAAATGTGCAATATTAGTTGTGATTTTTATAACCAATTTTGGAGGTTTTGAAGTTTGTTTTTTTTAAATCATGCATGCTAAACAGTAGCATGTCAATCAATCAATCAATGTTTATTTATATAGCCCCGAATCACAAGTGTCTCAAAAGGCTGCACAAGTCACAACAACATCCTCCATAGTAATAATATTAATAAAATCATTAAAAATAATACTACTGTGACGCTTGGAACCGCATTATGATTCGGGTTTGTTCTCTCGAGGATGCAGTTGGATTGGACACAGCGTGAAGGCAAGAAAGGATTATTTATTAATACTAACAAAACAGACTAGGAACTTAAAAACTTGCACAAAGGCACTAGAGACAAAACAAAAAGAGCTAGCATGGGAGCTAGAAGAAACTAAAGGCGCTAGCATGTAAGCTAGGGAAACAAACAGAGGAATTGCGTGGAAGTTAATGAATACAAAAAGTCTATTACCAAAATCGGGGATAGCGACGTCACCTGTTGCATCACACAGCAAACTAGACTGCGAGAGTGAATGAACGAAAAGGGCAGGCTTAAATAAAGGAGGTAATCACAGAGCTGATGCAGGTGACACTAATGCATGGCTATGGCAACGGAAACAAACAGGAAGTGCCAAAAGGAACTAAGGAAAATAAAAACCAAACAGGATGTGATATACAAACAGAACAAAACCAGAATATGACATGTTCTGAGCCGCGGATCATGACAACTGCATTAGATAAATGATAGTTACATGGGAATATACAAGTGCGCCAGAGCCCCCACGATCCCATAAGGGAATGAGCGGTAGAAAATGGATGGATGGATGTTGTTTTTATATTATAAATTACAGAATAAATTAAACAAATATAGATTTACTCATACAATTATTTAAATATATTTGACAGAATGACTAAAACAAATATAGATTTACTTAAACAATATTTATATATATTTTTCAAAATAAAATAGAATTTAAAAAACATAACAATAAAATAATAAACAATGAGACTGCATAAGAAAGATGATAGTTACAAGGGAATATAAAAGTATCGTTTTTTAATTTCATTACAGTGACTAAAACAAATATGGATTCACTTATACAATTATTGAAATATATTTTTCAAAATAAAATAGAATTTAAAAAACATTATAATAAAATATTTAACCATAATACTACATACGATAGATGATAGTTACAAGGGAATATACAAGTGTGTTTTTGTTTTTAATTACAGAATTAATTGAACAAATATAAATTTACTTATACAATTATTTAAGTATATTTTTCTAAATAAAATGGTATTAAAAAACATAGTAAAATAATGTAATAATAATACAATATTAATAATAATACTACATAAGATAGATGATCGTTACAAGGGATAATACAAGTTCTTTTGTTTTTTTTTACTACAGAATGACTAAAACAAATACAGATTTTCTTACACAATTAATTTTTAAATATATATTTCCAAAATAAAATGGATTTTAAAAAACATAATAATAAAAAAGTAATAATAACAGTAAAATAATTGACAATAAGACTGCATAAGACAGATGATAGTTACAAGAGAATACACTAGTGTTTTTTATTACAGAATTAATTAAACAAATATAAATTTACTTGTACAATTATTTAATTATTTTTTCAAAATAAAATGATATTAAAACATTATATAAATAAATATAATAACAATACAATAATTAACAGTAATACTACATAAGTTAGATGATCGTTACAAGGGAAAATACAAGTGTTGTTGTTTTTTTTATTTAATCACTGAATGACTAAAACAAATATATATTTATGTATACAATTATGTAAATATATATTTCCAAAATAAAATGGAATTTAAAAATCATAATAATAAAATCGTAATAGTAATAGTAAAATAGTTGACAATAAGACTACAAAAGACAGATGATTGTTACAAAAGAATATACAAGTGTTTTTTTTTATTACAGAATTAATTAAACAAATATAAATTTACTTAACAAATAATTTAATTCAATTTTTTAAAATAAATAATATTAAAAACATTATAAAAATAAATATAAAAACAATTTAATAATTAACAATAATACTACATAAGACAGATGATCGTTGCAAGGGAAAATACAAGTGTTGTTGTTTTTATTTAATTACAGAATGACTAAAAAAGATATAGATTTACTTACACAATTATTTAAATATATATTTCCAAAAAAAATGGAATTTAAAAATCTTAATAATAAAAAAGTAATAATAATAGTAAAATAATTGACAATAAGACTACAAAAGACAGATGATTATTACAAGGGAATATACAAGTGTTTTTGTTTTTGTTTTTAATTACAGAAATAATTAAACAAATATAGATTTACTTATACAATTATTATATTTTTCAAAATAAAACGGTATTAAAAACATAATAAAAATAAGTATAATAACAATACAATAATTAACAATAATACTACATAACATAGATGATCGTTGCAAGGGAAAATACAAGTGTTGTGTTTATTTTTTATTTAATCACAGAATGACTAAAACAAATATATGTTTATGTATACAATTATGTAAATATATATTTCCATAATAAAATGGAATTTAAATATCATGATAATAAAACAGTAATAATAATAGTAAAATAGTTGACAATAAGATTACAAAAGACAGATGATTGTTACAAGAGAATATACCAGTGTTTTTTGTTTTTGTTTTTAATTACATAATTAATTAAACAAATATAGATGTACTTATACAATTATTTATTTTATATTTTTCAAAATAAAATGGTATTAAAAACATAATAAAAATAAGTATAATTACAATACAATAATTATGATCGTTACAAGGGAAAATACAAGTGTTGTTGTTTTTATTTAATTACAGAATGACTAAAACAAATATAGATTTACTTACACAATTATTTAAATATATATTTCCAAAATAAAAGGGAATTTAAATTTCACAATAATAAAAAAGTAATAATAGTAAAATAATTGACAATAAGACTACAAAAGACAGATGATTGTTACAAGGGAATATAAAAGTGTTTTTTTTTTTAATACAGAATTAATTAAACAAATATAAATGTATTTATACAATTATTTACTTTATATTTTTCAAAATAAAATGGTATTAAAAACATTATAAAAATAAATATAATAACAATACAATAATTAGCAATAATACTACATAAGATAGATGATCGTTACAAGGTGAAATACAAGTGTTGTTTTTATTTAATCACAGAATGACTAAAACAAATATAGATTTATGTATACAATTATGTAAATATATATTTCCAAAATAAAATGGAATTTAAAAATCATAATAATAAAATCGTAATAATAACAGTAAAATAGTTGACAATAAGACTACAAAAGACAGATGATTGTTACAAGAGAATATACAAGTGTTTTTTGTTTTTGTTTTTGATAACAGAATTAATTATTAATTAAATAAATATAGATTCACTTATACAATTTTTTAATTATATTTTTCAAAATAAATTGGTATTAAAAACATAATAAAAATAAGTATAATTACAGTACAATAATTAACAATAATACTACATAAGACAGATGATCGTTGCAAGGGAAAATACAAGTGTTGTCTTTTTTTTATTATTTAATCACAGAAGGACTAAAACAAATATATATTTATGTACACAATTATGTAAATATATATTTCCAAAATAAAATGGAATTTAAAAATCATAATAATAAAATCGTAATAATAATAGTAAAATAGTTGACAATAAGACACAAAAGACATAAGATTGTTACAAGGGAATATACAAGTGTTGTTCATTTTTAATTTATTTACAGAATAACTAAAAAAACATATAGATTTACTTTTACAATTATTTAAATATATTTTTCTAAATAAAATAAATAAAAAAAAAATAAATAAAGATAATAATACAAACTTTGTAAAATGATTAACCATAATACTACATAACTTTGATGATAGTTACAAGGTAATATACAAGGGACATTTTTAAATTCAATTACAGAATGAATGTAATTTACAGGCTTGTCGGGATGAAATAGGTCAGGAAAAAACACAGAGGCTAACCTATATTCCACTCCACCCTGTCTGTAGCTCACGGATGGATTATTGACAGGTTTTATTTCTGGACGTGTAGCGAAGCCTCATGTTTTGTTTTTACCACCGGATTGGTGGACTCCTCTAGCTCCAACGCCATAAAAAACTCAAAGAAAGCCTTTGAGCGCCTTTTTTTTCTGAAAATCGTAGCAAAGTGTGTGAGATGAGGATACACAACACCCGACCACACCTGTGTTAGGTTCCTCCAATTGGTGCACAATAACAAAGCACCGTGGAGATTTTTTTTTTCTTTGCTGCCACAACCTCTGGAAGATAATTCCAGTCCAAAACCCTCTGGAGCAGATCCTGCACAATTTCTCGCGCTGTCACGGCGACATACATTAGACCGCCGGCCCCTCGGTAACATATTTACAGCTCAGGTGCTGAGCCTTCCCACCTTGATATTCTGCTCTCCGCGGAAAACCCTGTTTGATGCCGAACTCTGTCGTCGTCCCGGGTCGTCTCCGTCAGAGACCAACGACTACGGCGAGGGCAGGATGAGTCTCCTAGAGCAGGGGTCAGGAACCTTTTAGGCTGAGAGAGCCAAGAAGCCAAATATTTTAAAATATTTTTCATATAATATATTTTTTAACACCGAACACAACTAAACACGTGCATTTTTAAGTAAGACCAACATTTCTAGAGTATAATAAGTCTCTTATTCGTTGTATTAACATTGTTATTCTGAAGCTAACTGTGGAAGGGGAGTGGCCTGCGGGCCTGCAGCGAGCTGGGGTGTGCCAGCACCGGCCTCGAAATCGGCGACAGGTGGGTAGATGGGTCCACCTGGGCCTTATTATCTAATCACCTGTCGCTCTGTTAGAAAAAGCAGCGACAGGTACTAGAGCAGGGGTCACCAACATTTTTGAAAGCAAGCGCTACTTCCTGGGTACTGATTAATGCAAAGGGCTACCAGTTTGATACACACTAAAATAAATTGCCAGAAATAGCCAATTTGCTCAATTTACCTTTAATAAATATATCTATATATATATATATATATATAGATATTAAAAAAAAGGGTATTTCTGTCTGTCATTCCGTCGTACATTTTTTTCCTTTCACGGAAGTTTTTTGTAGAGAATAAATGATGAAAAAATTGAACGGTTTAAAAGAGGAGAAGACACGAAAAAAATGAAAATTTAATTTTGAAACATATTTTATCTTCAAATTTCGACTCTTTAAATTTTAAAATTCAACCGAAAAAAATGAAAAGAAAAACTAGCTAATTCGAATCTTTTTGAAAAAATTTAAAAAATAATTTATGGAACATCATTAGTAATTTTCCCTGATTAAGATTAATTTTAGAATTTTGATGACATGTTTTAAAATAGGTTAAAATCCAATCTGCACTTTGTTAGAATATATAACTAATTGGACCAAGCTATATTTCTAACAAATTCAAATCATTATTCATTCTAGATTTTCCAGAACAAAAAAATTAAAAGAATTTCAAAAGACTTTGAAATAAGATTTAAATTAGATTTTACAGACTTTCTAGATTTGCCAGAATATTTTTTTGGAATTTTAATCACAAGTTTGAAGAAATATTTCACAAATATTATTCATTGAAAAAACAGAAGCTAAAATGAAGAATTTCCTCAGCTGTGGCCGATTGGCCCCTGGCCACACCTGGTGTCAATCAGCCAGGGACTATTTAAACCTGCTTTGTCTTCCACTCGGTGTTGGAGTATTGTCATCCGAAAACTTGAGAAGCTTTACGGACTGGTGACTGGATGAGCAGCAGTTTGTATACAGAGAGAAGAGCCAGGGGGCAAGTACAAAGCCCTGAGGAGTACCAGTGTTCGTGGTTCGACTGTCCGAGACAATCTTTCCCAGCCGATCATGCTGTCTTCGGTCTGTCAGGAAGTCAGTGATCCAACTGCAGCGGGAGTCGGGCACACTGATCTTGTTAGATCTTGTCATTGTTTATGTGCCTGATGGCCGAGGGGGAAAAAACTGTTCAGTTGGCGGAAGATGTGGGTCTGGATGGACTGTAGTCTCCTGCCTGATGGGGGAGAGGGGACCAGTCCATGCGGACTGAACACTGACCAAGAGTTAGAGGGCGACTGAGGGTGGAGTCAGCTTTCTACACAGCCCTGAGGGGTGCCAGTGTTTGTGGTTTGACTGTTCGAGAAAATCTTCCCCAGCCGATCGTGCTGTCCACGGTCTGTCAGGATGTCATTGATCAAACTGCAGCGGGAGTCGGGCACACTGATCTTGTTAGATCTTGTCATTGTTTATGTGCCTGATGGCCGAGGGGGAAAAAAACTGTTCAGGTGGCGGAAGATGTGGGTCTGGATGGACTGTAGTCTCCTGCCTGATGGGGTAGAGGGGACCAGTCCATGCGGACTGAACACTGACCAAGAGTTAGTGGGCGACTGAGGGTGGAGTCAGCTCTCTACATAGCCCTGAGGGGTGCCAGTGTTTGTGGATCAACTGTTCGAGACGACCTTCCCCAGCCGATCGTGCTCTCTTCGGTCGGTCAGGGAGTCATTGAGCCAACTGCAGACGGAGTCCTATACGCTGATCTTGTTAGATTTTGTTATTGTTCATGTGCCTGATGGCTGACGGGAAAAAAAAACTGTTCAGGTGGCGGTAGATGTGGGTCTGGATGGACTGTAGTCTCCTGCCTGAGGAGTGAGGGGATCAGTCCATGCGAACTGGACACTGACCGAGAGTTGGTGGGCAAACGAGGGTGGAGTCAGCTCTCTACACAGCCCTGAGGAGTACCAGCGTTCGTGGTTTGACTGTCCGAGACAATCTTTCCCAGCCGCACATGCTGTCTTCGGTGCGTCAGGAAGTCATTCATCCAACTGCAGAGGGAGTTGGGCACGCTGATCTTGTTATTTTTCATGTGCCTGATGGCAGAGGGGGAAAAAACTGTTCAGGTGGCGGAAGATGTGGGTCTGGATGGACCGTAGTCTCCTACTTGAGGGGAGAGGGGACCAGTCCATGCGGAGTGGACACTGACTGAGAGTTGGTGGGCGACTGAAGGTGGAGTCAGCTCTCTACACAGCCCTGAGGAGCACCAGTGTTCGTGGTTCGACTGTCCGAGACAATCTTCCCCAGCCGCACATGCTGTCTCCGGTGCGTCAGGAAGTCATTCATCCAACTGCAGAGGGAGTTGGGCACGCTGATCTTGTTATTTTTCATGTGCCTGATGGCAGAGGGGGAAAAAACTGTTCAGGTGACGGAAGATGTGGCTCTGGATGGACCGTAGTCTCCTACCTGAGGAGTGAGGGGATCAGTCCATGCGAACTGGACACTGACCAAGAGTTCGTGGGCGACCGAGGGTGGAGTCAGCTCTCTACACAGCTCTGGGGGGTGCCAGTGTTTGTGGTTCGACTGT
This sequence comes from Nerophis ophidion, assembly GCF_033978795.1. Classification (NCBI taxonomy): domain Eukaryota; kingdom Metazoa; phylum Chordata; class Actinopteri; order Syngnathiformes; family Syngnathidae; genus Nerophis; species Nerophis ophidion. Next base: position 10,086,927 of record NC_084617.1, on the reverse strand, counting down.
CCGAGACGACCTTCCCCAGCCGATCGTGCTGTCTTCAGTCTGTCAGGGAGTCATTGATCCAACTGCAGAGGGAGTTGGGCACGCTGATCTTGTTATTTTTCATGTGCCTGATGGCCGAGGGGAAAAAAAACTGTTCAGGTGGCGGAAGGTGTGGGTCTGGATGGACCGTTGTTTCCTGCCTGAGGAGTGAGGGGACCAGTCCATGCGAACTGGACACTGACCGAGAGTTTGTGGGCGACCGAGGGTGGAGTCAGCTCTCTACACAGCTCTGGGGGGTGCCAGTGTTTGTGGTTCGACTGTCCGAGACGACCTTCCCCAGCCGATCGTGCTGTCTTCAGTCTGTCAGGGAGTCATTGATCCAACTGCAGAGGGAGTTGGGTACGCTGATCTTGTTATTTTTCCTGTGCCTGATGGCAGAGGGGAAAAAAAACTGTTCAGGTGGCGGAAGTTGTGGGTCTGGATGGACCGTTGTCTCCTGCCTGAGGAGTGAGGGGATCAGTCCATGCGAACTGGACACTGACCGAGAGTTTGTGGGCGACCGAGGGTGGAGTCAGCTCTCTACACAGCCCTGAGGAGTACCAGCGTTCGTGGTTCGACTGTCTGAGACGACCTCCCCCAGCCGTACATGCTGTCTTTGGTCTGTCAGGAAGTCACTCATCCAACTGCAGAGGGAGTCGGGCAAGCTGAGCTGGTAGAACTTGCCTCGTAGCAGTCCAGGGAGGACGGTGTTGAAGGCAGAGCTGAAGTCCACAAACAGGATCCTAGCTTAGGTTCATGGGATGAAGTGGAGGGCTAGGTTCACTGCCTGTTGGCTCTGTAGGCGAACTGCAGTGGGTCCAACCCATAGGTCACGATCTACCCTTCTCAGAGTCTTAGAATTGACTATTTTGCCATTATTGTTATTGTTTACCATTGTTGCACTAAACATTCCGTTAAGTCGTCCATGACGTCCGCCTCTCGAATGTCACCCGCGTGCTTCGTACGCGCTGACGTCCAGGCGAGGTGGAGGTGATAGATACCGTCCTTTAACCGGATCGATAATTCCGCTTCCCAGCAGTGTTGACCGGGCTGCCTCGCCGGCCGCTAATTAGATGATAAAAGTGATGGATGCGTATTAAATTCAGCTGCCTCCCCGCCGCCACTTAAGAGGACTCCTTTGGGCTTTGACCCGTTTCCAGATGACCTTTTGGCATCCCGACTTTATAATCGGATGAGGACGCCAGCTGATCAGGATGCAGGCAATCAGCCTGATCCATGAAGGGAGCAGACGTACTGATAGTCCATCTACTGTACAACACAAACACATTTTCTGCAGGTAGGAAACAGTATTTTTGCTGGGGAATGAAAATGGACACCATCCATCCATCCATTTTCTACCGCGTGTCCCTTTCGGGGTCGCCAATTAACCCAACATAAATCCATCAGGTCACACGTTGACGAGGAGGTTTAGACGTCGGTCAAGCCATACGGATATCAAGAATAGGTTCTTAATCCATCCATCCATCCATTTTCTACCGCTTATTCCCTTTCGGGGTCACGGGGGGCGCTGGCGCCTATCTCAGCTGCAATCGGGCGGAAGGCGGGGTACACCCTGGACAAGTCGCCACCTCATCGCAGGGCCAACACAGATAGACAGACAACATTCACACTCACATTCATAGGTTCTTAATAACAAAGCTAAATTACTTTTTATTTTTAATTTCTTTGTACAGTTGGGCGAAGACACAATTTTAGTTGGTTTAAATAAATAAAATATAATTTTAAAAAATAATGATAAAATAGTCCATCCATCCATCCATTTTCTACCCCTTATTCCCTTTTGGGGTCGCGGGGGGGGGCTGGCGCCTATCTCAGCTACAATCGGGCGGAAGGCGGGGTACACCCTGGACAAGTCGCCACCTCATCGCAGGGCCAACACAGATAGACAGACAACATTCACGCTCACATTCATAGGTTCTTAATAACAAAGCTAAATTACTTTTTATTTTAATTTCTTTGTACAGTTGGGCGAAGACACAATTTTAGTTGGTTTAAATAAATAAAATATAATTTTAAAAAATAATAATAAAATAGTCCATCCATCCATCCATTTTCTACCGCTTATTCCCTTTTGGGGTGGCGGGGGGGCGCTGGCGCCTATCTCAGCTACAATCGGGCGGAAGGCGGGGTACACCCTGGACAAGTCGCCACCTCATCGCAGATAATAAAATAGTAATAATAATAAAATAATTAACATTAATAATACAGACGATAGATAATAGTTGTGAAGTGAGTTATATTTATATAGCGCTTTTTCTCTAGTGACTCAAAGCGCTTTACATGGTGAAACCCAATATCTGAGTTACATTTAAACCAGTGTGGGTGGCACTGGGAGCAGGTGGGTAAAGTGCCTTGCCCAAGGACACAACGGCAGTGACTAGGACGGCGGAAGCGGGGATCGAACCTGCAACCCTCAAGTTGCTGGCACGGCCGCTCTACCAACCGAGCCATAGTTCTAAGGGAATATACAAGTGTTCTTTTTTTAAAACAAATATAGATTTACTTATACAATTATTTAATATATATTTTTAAAATTAAAATGGACTTAAAAAAAACATGATTAAAATAGTAATAATATTAATAAAATAACAATAAAAATACATAAGATGGATCAGTGGTCCCCAACCACTGGTACCGGTCCGCGAACCGATTGGTACCGGGCCATGCAAGAAATTAAAATAATAATAATAATTCATAAATCAATATAAAAAACACAATATATACATTATATATCAATATAGATCAATACAGTCTGTAAGAACACATGATCGTATTTCTTCATGACCGCTCTGTTCCATAGTAAAGCTTGACTGTCATCTTTCGGGAATGTAAACAATGAAACACCGGCTGTGTTTGTGTTGCTACACCGCTTCCCACCTACAGCTTTCTTCTTTGATGTCTCCATTGTTCATTGAACAAATTGCAAAATATTCAGCAACACAGATGTCCAGAATACTGTGGAATTTTGCGATGAAAAACAGACGACTCATAGCTGGGAACGTCCTCTACAACCCGTGACGTCAAATGCATCACACCGAGACGTTTTCAGCGGGATTTTTTTCGGCGCGAAATTTAAAATTGCACTTTAGTAAACTGGTATGTTTTGCAATTTTAACATTTCATCATTGATGTATAAACTATCAGACTGCGTGGTGGGTAGTCGTGGGTTTCAGTAGGCCTATAAAAATGTGGCCTCTCTGTCTTGCCAAAAGTAAAGTTTGAGAAGCAAGGGCTGTTTTTTTTTTTTTTGGTTTTGTTTTTTTCCCTCCGTTATTTACTCACATAGCCGCTGTGTTGTTCTATCTGCAGGATGTTGATGTTGGACTGATGCAACACAACACCAACTGTGGGATTGAAAAACAGCACAATTACCGCACGGTCGTAGGAGAGAAAAATACTCCTTTCCTCTAAAATTCCTTCCACTTGCAACTTTTAAGGAGTCGTTTGCGCGGATGGCATTTATTCGCCCTTTTTGACCCCCCCTCCCCTCCTTCCCACAGCTGCTTCCTCAGGTAAGTGGGTCGTTAACAGCGTTGCCTTCGGTTCCCGAACAGTTCAAAAAGAGTTCCATAAAATAGTTCAAAGAGAGTCTCATAAAATAGTTCAAAGACGGTTCCATACAATACTTCAAAAAAAAGTTTGTAAAATACTTCAAAAAGAGTCCGTCCGCTTTGTAGTCCCAGTGGAGTTTTACGAGCATTCGTCTTGGAAGGTTTCAGCCTTTTGTCTTCTTGTCCAGAACACAACGTTTTTTGTGATGATTTAGAAACAATTATTCCAACATGACATCGCCGGTTTTACGAGAAGAGGAGCACGTTCGGCCGCTCTGTTTAATTCCTTGCTTCTTGTCTCGTTTAATAGATGTCATCAGTGTTTGAACCTGACGGCGTTCCTCAGGGCACCGCTTTAAGTCCTCTCATTTTATTTGTGATATCGTTCAAAACTAATGTAAAGTATCAAACGACAGAAGGATAAGTTATTTTTACATTTTAACAAAAGTGCAGATAGAACATGATAAAATATAAAGTAAGCAGATATCAACAGTGAATGAACAAGTAGATAAATAATACATTTTCTACCAGTTGTCCATAATAATGTTGACAAATAATAGAATGAAAAATGACACAAAATGTCACCAGACTACTTACTTACTACTAAAAGACAAGTTGTCTTGTATGTTCACTATTTTATTTAAGGACTTAACTGAAATAATAAACATATGTTTAATGTACCCTAAAGATTTTTTGTTCAAATAAAGCCCATAATGCATTTTTTTGTGGTCCCCTTTATTAAGAAAAGTATTTCATAGACTCGAAATATGTTTTGGTACCGGTACCAAACTATTGGTATTGGGGTAAAAACCATCACTACATCACTGTTATAGTCTGTTTGCATTGGGGACGTCTCTCCCAAGGTCTGGATGGCGTTAGAGCACGTTGGTTCTTGGGCCCCCAGATGTGGGCCCCTCCCCTTTCGTCAGCATCTCCATGGTGTGGCTCCCTCACGCAGCGTAATTAAGGTGGGATGTGCCAGGGGCCTCCTGGCGGGGGTCATTTATCAACTGGATCAGCGGCAAGATTAATGTGCACTTGATGCAGCGCTCCAATGAATTGATGCCACTTGCTGAGATCATTAGCGCCGGCCTCCATGCCACTGCTGGCTAGGACGAGTGTGTGTGTGTGTGTGTGTGTGTGTGTGTGTGTGTGTGTGTGTGTGTGTGTGTGTGTGTGTGTGTGTGCTGTGTGTGTGTGTGTCCTTGTATTTCTGCCCTTCTTGAGACGTCAACAAGGAAAAGTACCGTCCATATGAGGACCGGATGAACAAGTTAGGACCGAAGTGCTCCCCCTCTGGTCAACATATGAAATAACAAGTGTGTGTAAGAAATTAAAATGCTCTGATTTTTTTTCTTATAAAATTGCGAAGAATTTGTCATATATCTGTTTTTTTAATATTGTAACATTTTCATGTAAAAATTTTTTTTAACATTTTCAAAGCAAAATGTGGAAATTTGTCAGATAAAATTCTGACTTCATCACAATATTGCCATTTTTTTGTTCTTGTAAAATGGTGACATTTTTGGGGAATAAAAGTATGACTTTGGTCATCAATTTGCCAAGAAAAATTCCGATTAATGTTATAAAATTGTCAAAATGTTAAAGTTTTCTTATAAAATTGTGATTTTTGTAGAGTAAAATTATGTCTCTTTTGTGTGTTTGTGTGTTCTTGTATGTCTACCCTTCTTGAGATGTCAACAAGGAAAAGTACCGTCCATTTGAGGACCGGATGAACAAGTTAGGACCGAAGTGCTACTCCCTCTGGTCAACATATGAAATAACAAGTGTGTGTAAGAAATTAAAATGCTCAGATTTTTTTCTTATAAAATTGTGAACAATTGGTCATATTTCTGTTTTTGTAATATTGTAACATTTTCCTGTAAAAAATTTTTTTTTTAACATTTTCAAAGCAAAATGTCAAAATTAGTCATATAAAATTCTGACTTTTTTCACAATATTGCAATTTTTTTGTTCTTGTAAAATGGTGAAATTTTTGAGTGTAAAAGTATGACTTTTGTCATCATTTTGCCAAGAAAAATTCAGATTAATATTATGAAATTGTCAAAATGGTAAAGTTTTGTTATGAAATTGTGATTTTTGTGGAGTAAAATTACGACTCTTTTGTGTGTTTGTGTGTTCTTGTATTTCTACCCTTCTTGAGATGTCAACAAGGAAAAGTACCGTCCATATGAGGACCGGATGAACAAGTTAGGACCGAAGTGCTCCCCCCTCTGGTCAACATATGAAATAACAAGTGTGTGTAAGAAATTTAAATGCTCAGATTTTTTTCTCATAAAATTGCGAACAATTTGTCATATTTCTGTTTTTGTAATATTGTAATATTTTCACGTAAAAATTTTTTTTTTAACATTTTCAAAGCAAAATGTGGAAATTTGTCATATAAAATTCTGACTTTATCACAAAATATTCATTTATTTAGTTGTTCTTGTAAAATGGTGACATTTTTTAGAGTAAAAGTATGACTTTTGTCATCATTTTGCCAAGAAAAATTCCGATTAATGTTATAAAATTGTCAAAATGTTAAAGTTTTCTTATAAAATTGTGATTTTTGTAGAGTAAAATTACGACTCTTTTGTGTGTTTGTGTGTTCTTGTATTTCTGTCCTTCTTGAGACGTCAACAAGGAAAAGTACCGTCCATATGAGGACCGGATGAACAAGTTAGGACCGAAGTGCTCCCCCTCTGGTCAACATATGAAATAACAAGTGTGTGTAAGAAATTAAATGGCTCAGATTTTTTTCTTATAAAATTGCGAACAATTTGTCATATTTCTGTTTTTGTAATATTGTAACATTTTCCTGTAAAAATATTTTTTTTTAACATTTTCAAAGCAAAATGTCAAAATGTGTCATAAAATTCTGACTGTATCACAATATTGCCATTTTTTGGTCTTGTAAAATGGTGACATGTTTTGGAATAAAAGTAAAACTTTTGTCATCATTTTGCCATGTAAAATTCCGATTAATATTATAAAACTGTAAAAATGTTAAAGTTTTCTTATAAAATTGTGATTTTTTTTTTTTGAGTAAAATTACGACTCTTCTGTGTGTTTGTGTGTTCTTGTATTTCTGTCCTTCTTGAGACGTCAACAAGGAAAAGTACCGTCCATATGAGCACCGGATGAACAAGTTAGGACCGAAGTGCTCCCCCTCTGGTCAACATATGAAATAACAAGCGTGTGTAAGAAATCAAAATTCTCAGATTTTTTTCTTATAAAATTGCGAACAATTTGTCATATTTCTGTTTTTGTAATATTGTAACATTTTCTCGTAAAAAATTTTTTTTTAACATTTTCAAAGCAAAATGTCGAAATTTGTCATATAAAATTCTGACTTCATCACAAAATTGCCATTTATTTTGTTGTTCTTGTAAAATGGTGACATTTTTTGGAGTAAAAGTATAACTTTTGTCATCATTTTTCCAAGAAAAAATTCCAATTAATATTATAAAACTGTCAAAATGTTAAAGTTTTCTTATAAAATTGTGATTTTTGTAGAGTAAAATTACGACTCTTTTGTCTGTTTGTGTGTTCTTGTATTTCTAACCTTCTTGAGACGCCAACAAGGAAAAGTACCGTCCATATGAGGACCGGATGAACAAGTTAGGACCGAAGTGCTCCCCCTCTGGTCAACATATGAAATAACAAGTGTGTGTAAGAAATTAAAATGTTTAGTTTTTTTTCTCATAATGTGTTGATTCTTTTCTTTTAAAATTGGGAACAGTTTGTCATATTTCTTTTTCTGTAATATTGCAATATTTTCTCGTAAAATACATTTTTATGTAGGCATTTTTCAGAGGTCTCAAGAAGGTTAGAAATACATGAATGTGTGTGTGTGTGTGTGTGTGTGTGTGTGTGTGTGTGTGTGTGTGTGTGTGTGTGTGTGTGAGGGAGGGGGTTGGGGGGTACATTTCCAGCTTTGCATGCTAAACGAACGTCCCATCACGGCCTAATTAAGGGATTATCGCAGACACTCGTGTCCGCGCTGGCGTACAGTAAACCATAACTGAAGGGCAAACTAAATAGATTGCCTCCACCTGCTTAGCAGCAAAGTGCACGCCAATAAAAGTGCTGACAAACGGGAACTCAAAGGGGGGAACCATGAAGCAATGCGTCGTCAGGCGGATAGCAATTCCCAAAAGGATCTCCGGTGCGTACAGCGCGCTGTCGTTTGTACTCCTTTTTGAGATAATCTGCTGTCGTAGAGTCTGGATGGAGTTATAAAAGTTGACATACACTTGTGAAGGACATAATGTCGTGGCTGTCGTCACAGGGACAAAGGTAAGACCTTCCGGAGGAAAGTTCTGTGGTCAGATGAAACAAAAACGGAGCTGTTTGGCCACAATACCCAGCAATATGAGAAAAGGTGGGGGCGTTTAATCCCAGGAACACCACACCTACTGTCAAGCATGGTGGTGGTAGTATTATGCTCTGGGCAACCAGCAATGTCACGACTTGACCACGATGCTCGTATAAAAAAAATAGTATGGCGAACCAGTACATTTCAAACAGACTACAGTACCGTTTTTGATTCATTAGTACCGCGATACTATACTACCAAAAAAAGTCTGCGGGCTATAGAGCGTTTTCCGTTCGGGCTCCAGTACTCTGGAATGCCCTCCCGGTAACAGTTCAAGATGCCACCTCAGTAGAAGCATTTAAGTCTCACCTTAAAACTCATTTGTATACTCTAGCCTTTAAATAGACTCCCTTTTTAGACCAGTTGATCTGCCGTTTCTTTTCTTTTTCTTCTATGTCCCACTCTCCCTTGTGGAGGGGGTCCGGTCCGATCCGGTGGCCATGTACTGCTTGCCTGTGTATCGGCTGGGGACATCTCTGCGCTGCTGATCCGCCTCCGCTTGGGATGGTTTCCTGCTGGCTCCGCTATGAACGGGACTCTCGCTGCTGTGTTGGATCCGCTTTGGACTGGACTCTCGCGACTGTGTTGGATCCATTATGGATTGAACTTTCACAGTATCATGTTAGACCCGCTCGACATCCATTGCTTTCCTCCTCTCCAAGGTTCTCATAGTCATCATTGTCACCGACGTCCCACTGGGTGTGAGTTTTCCTTGCCCTTATGTGGGCCTACCGAGGATGTCGTAGTGGTTTGTGCAGCCCTTTGAGACACTAGTGAGTTAGGGCTATATAAGTAAACATTGATTGATTGATTGATTGATATACCATACAACCCTAAACTATACTAACGGAAAAAGAGAGGAGCTAAAATAGTAACTTGGGGAACACCACTAGTATAACTAAAGAAGTTGAACAAATGACTACAGACTGTGTCTAAAGCCACACTTCACTTACATACATCATATGAAAATGAGAGGACTAAAAGGGGTGCCCTGAGGAACGGCGTCAGGTTCGAACACTGATGAAATCTATTAAACAAGACAAAAAGAAAGGAATTAAACAGAGTTGCCGAACATGCTCCTCTTCTCGTGAAACCAGCAATGTCACGACGTGACGAGGGCGAGGGGGGTTGGTGACCGGTGCTTTTTAGAGGCAGTATAGTACCGAATATGATTCATTAGTATCGGGGTACTATACTGATACTGGTATACCGTCTGAAGCCACACTTCACTTACATAAATCACATGAAAATGAAAGGACATAAAGGGGTGCCCTGAGGAACGCCGTCAGGTTCAAACCCATCTATTAAACAAGACAAAAAGCAAGGAATTAAACAGAGCGGTCAAACATGCTCCTCCCCTCGTAAAACCAGCGATGTCGTGTTAGAATAATTGTTTCTAAATTATCACAAAAAACGTTGTATTACATTGTGTTCTGGACAAGAAGACAAAAGGCTGAAATCTTCCATGAATAATGCTTGTAAAACTCCACTGGGACTACAAAGCGGACAGACTCTTTTTGAAGTATTTTACAAACTTTTTTGAAGTATTTTATGGAACTGTCTTTGAACTATTTTATGGGACTCTCTTTGAACTATTTTATGGAACTCTTTCTGAACTGTTCGGGAACCGAAGGCAACGTTGTTTACGACCCACTTCCCTGAGAAGCAGCTGTGGGAAGGGGGGGTCAAATAAGGAAGGAGGAGTACAAACAGGGGGAAATAATCAGTTGCTTTTCAAAATAAAATATGCAATTCAGAAGACAAAAAAAAAAACAAGACAAGATGGCATCTATTAAACAAAACCGAAGAAGGCTTTACTTTTCACATATTTTTTTTTATGTTACAGCCTTATTCCAAAATGAAATGTACATTTTCCTCAAAACTATACACCCAACACCCTAAAATGATGGCATGAACAATTCTTTGGGAGAAAATGATGAAATCATGAAAAAAAAAAGAAGTAAACTACTATTGAAATCATCTAAGTATTTGCATGTTTCGTCAAGAAATTGAGTCATTGTGGAAATTTTTCTTACTGCTTAACTTAGTTTTGTGAATGCAGCTGATTGAAGGCCTGATGTACAATAAATATTGTGTTTGTGCTAAAAAAATAAAAATAAAAATGTGGAGTATGATTTTGGGGCAGAGTGTGGTGCAGGACTGTACAGAGAGTGCAGTGGCCATTTCTCACCTTAGATCTGAGTCCAAATTTAATTCTGTCTCTGTTTGATTCTTTGCCTTTTGTCTTGTTTAATAGATGCTGTAACGCCAAATTTCTTCCCCCCTACAAAACCCTCCCCCCCCCCCCCCATTTACTTCCGGGGTCATGATTAATACAGACGTTTTGTTAACGCTATATTATAAAAAATATAACGCTATATTATAAAAAATATAACGCTATATTTTAAAAATATAACGCTACATTATAAAAATACAGACGTTTTGTTAACGTTATATTATAAAAAAAATTTTAAAACAATTTACAAACACAAGCTATGGGATGACGCATTTACTTCCGGGGTCACGTTTCCTCTTATGTCATCCCATAGCTTGTGTTTGTAAATTGTTTTTAAATTTTTTTTTTAATATAGAGTCTGTATTTTTATAATATAGCGTGATATTTTTCTAATATAGCGTTATATTTTTATAATATAGCGTTATATTTTTATAATATAGCGTTATATTTTTATAATATAGCGTTGTATTTTTATAATATAGCGTTAACAAAACGTCTGTATTTTTATAATATAGCGTTATATTTTTATAATATAGCGTTATATTTTTATAGTATAGCGTTATATTTTTAGAATATAGCGTTAACAAAACGTCTGTATTTTTATAATATAGCGTTATATTTTTATAATATAGCGTTATATTTTTATAATATAGCATTATATTTTTATAGTATAGCGTTATATTTTTAGAATATAGCGTTAACAAAACGTCTGTATTTTTATAATATAGTGTTATATTTTTATAATATAGCGTTATATTTTTATAATATAGCGTTATATTTTTATAATATAGCGTTAACAAAACGTCTGTATTTTTATAAAATAGCGTTATATTTTTATAATATAGCGTTATATTTTTATAATATAGCGTTATATTTTATAATATAGCGTTATATTTTTGGAATATAGCGTTAACAAAATATCTGTATTTTTATAATATAGCGTTATATTTTTATAATATAGCGTTATATTTTTAGAATATAGCGTTATATTTTTATAATATAGCGTTATATTTTTATAATCTAGCGTTAACAAAACGTCTTTATTTTTATAATATAGCGTTATAATTTTATAATATAGCGTTATATTTTTTATAATATAGTGTGATATTTTATAATATAGCGTTACATTTTTATAATATAGCGTTAACAAAACATCTGTATTTTTATAATATAGCGTTATATTTTTATAATATAGCGTTAACAAAACGTCTTTATTTTTATAATATAGTGTTATATTTTTATAATATAGCGTTATATTTTTATAGTATAGCGTTATATTTTTATAGTATAGCGTTATATTTTTAGAATATAGCGTTAACAAAACGTCTGTATTTTTATAATATAGCGTTATATTTTTATAATATAGCGTTATATTTTTATAATATAGCGTTATATTTTTATAATATAGCATTATATTTTTATAATATTGCGTTAACAAAACGTCTTTATTTTTATAATATAGCGTTATATTTTTATAATACAGCGTTATATTTTTATAACATAGCGTTATATTTTTATAATATAGCGTTATATTTTTATAATATAGCATTATATTTTTATAATATTGCGTTAACAAAACGTCTTTATTTTTATAATATAGCGTTATATTTTTATAATACAGCGTTATATTTTTATAACATAGCGTTATATTTTTATAATATAGCGCTATATTCTTATAATATAGCGTTAACAAAACGTCTGTATTAATCATGACCCCGGAAGTAAATGGGGGGGGGGGGAAGGTTTTTGTAGGGAGAAGAAATTTGGCGTGACAATGCCGTCAGTGTTGGAACCTGACATATTTTAAATAAAAAAAATAATAGTTCTGAAAAAAAAAAAAAAAAAATACCGGTACTTTTTAGAGGCGGTATAGTACCGAAGATGACTCATTAGTATCGCGGTACTATACTGATACTGGCTAGCTAAATTAAAACTACATCTTGGATATAATTGGGTTGTGCAAGTAATAATAATAATGATGGATTAGATTTATATCGCGTTAGACACTCGAAGTGGGAACCCATCATTCATTCACACACTGGTGGTGGTAAGCTACATCTGTAGCCACAGCTGCCCTGGGGTGGACTGACGGAAGCGTGACTGCCAGTTTGCGCCTACGGCCCCTCCGACCACCAATCATTCATTCACCAGTGTGAGCGGCACCGGGGGCAAAGGGTGAAGTGTCCTGCCCAAGGACACAACGGCAGCGATTTGGATGTCAATAGGGGGGAATCGAACCTGCAACCCTCAGGTCTCTAGCACGGCCGCTCTACCCACTACGCCAGGGGTCGGGAACCCTTTTGGCTGAGAGAGCCAAGAAGCCATATATTTTAAAATGTATTTCCCTAAGAGCCATACATTTTTTTTTTAACACTGAACACAACTAAACGCGTGCATTTTTAAGAAAGACCAACATTTCCAGAGTATAATAGGTCTCTTATTCTTTGTAATAACATTGTTATTCTTAAGCAAACTGTGGAGGGGGCGTAGCCTGCGGGCCCGCAGCAAAGCGGGATGTCGAAATCAGCGACAGGTGCGTGCGTGCCGGCCAAGTCACATATTATATGCGGATTGTACACACACACACACAAAAGAATGCAAGGCATACAGGTCACACTGAGGGTGGCCGTATAAACAACTTTAACACTGTTACAAATATGCGCCACGCCGTGAAGTCACACCAAACAAGAATGACAAACACATTTCGGGAGAACAACCGCACCGTAACAGAACATGAACACAACAGAACAAATACCCAACAACCCTTGCAGCACTAACTCTTCCGGGACACTACAATATACACCATTGCACCTTTCCAAACCCCCAACACCTCATTGTTGTTTTATTTTCAAATTGATTAGCTTGTGGAAAAAGTTAAATGTTGATATTTACCTCAGAAGGCTGCAAATAAAAAAGAGGCATTACATTTTACATTTGAATTTTATTTTTGTGATGTTTTTTCGTTTGTTTTTGGAAAGTTTATTTTGCACTAATACGTTATATAAGCTCGGTTGATTGGCAACACTAAATTGGCCCTAGTGTGTGAATGTGAGTGTGAATGTTGTCTGTCTATCTGTGTTGGCCCTGCGATGAGGTGGCGACTTGTCCAGGGTGTACCCCGCCTTCCGCCCGATTGTAGCTGAGATAGGCGCCAGCGCCCCACGCGACCCCGAAAGGGAATAAGCGGTAGGAAATGGATGGATGAATGGAGGCCATTGATATTTTTTTTATTATCATTATTACTATTTGAACTTCGATTTTGCACGTCACCATAAAGTTATATAAGCCTTGCTTGTTCAGTATTCAATGAAAAATGTGTTTGGGTCCCTATTAAAAGGTTCATTTGTTCAATAGATAGAGTGGGAAGATGTCACATGACTTTTGATTTGTTAAAGGTTCTTAAAGTTAACGTTAAAGTACCAATGATTGTCACACACACACACTAGTTATTGCGAACATTTTCTCTGCATTTGACCCATCACCCTTGATAACCCCCTGGGAGGTGAGGGGAGCAGTGAGCAGCAGTGAGCAGCAGCGGAGCAGCGCCCGGGAATCATTTATGGTGATTTAACCCCCAAATCCAACCCTTAGTGGGGCGGTTTAGCTCGGTTGGTAGAGTGGCCGTGTCAGCAACTTGAGGGATGCAGGTTCGATTCCCGCTTCCGCCATTCTACTCACTGCCGTTGTGTCCTTGGGCAAGACACTTTACCCACCTGCTCCCAGTGCCACCCACACTGGTTTAAATGTAACTTAGATATTGGGTTTCACTATGTAAAGCGCTTTGAGTCACTAGAGAAAAAGCGCTATAAAAAAACGGAAATGCTGATTATCGGTCCTGCTAGACACCGAACTCTATTTAATAATACAACTCTAACATTTGACAACCAAACAATTAAACAAGGCGACACGGTAAGGAATCTGGGTATTATCTTTGACCCAACTCTCTCTTTTGAGGCACACATTAAAAGCGTTACTTAAACGGCCTTCTTTCATCTCCGTAATATCGCTAAAATTCACTCCATTCTGTCCACTAAAGAAGCTGAGATCATTATCCATGCGTTTGTTACGTCTCGTCTCGACTACTGTAACGTATTATTTTCGGGTCTCCCCATGTCTAGCATTAAAAGATTACAGTTGGTACAAAATGCGGCTGCTAGACTTTTGACAAGAACAAGAAGGTTTGATCACATTACACCTGTACTGGCTCACCTGCACTGGCTTCCTGTGCACTTAAGATGTGACTTTAAGGTTTTACTACTTACGTATAAAATACTACACGGTCTAGCTCCATCCTATCTTGCCGATTGTATTGTACCATATGTCCCGGCAAGAAATCTGCGTTCAAAAGACTCCGGCTTATTAGTGATTCCTAGAGCCCAAAAAAAGTCTGCGGGCTATAGAACGTTTTCCGTTCGGGCTCCAGTACTCTGGAATGTCCTCCCGGTAACAGTTCGAGATGCTACCTCAGTAGAAGCATTTAAGTCTCACCTTAAAACTCATATGTATACTCTAGCCTTTAAATAGACCTCCTTTTTAGACCAGTTGATCTGCCGCTTCTTTTCTTTCTCCTATGTCCCCCCCTCCCTTGTGGAGGGGGTCCGGTCCGATAACCATGGCTGTCCAGAGTCGAGACCCAGGATGGACCGCTCGTCGGTACCCAGGATGGACCGCGCGCCTGTATCGATTGGGGACATCGCTACGCTGCTGATCCGCCTCCGCTTGAGATAGTCTCCTGTGGACGGGACTCTCGCTGCTGTCTTGGATCCGCTTTGAACTTTTTTCTCGCCCGGGAATCATTTATGGTGATTTAACCCCCAAATCCAACCCTTACTGGGGCGGTTTAACTCGGTTGGTAGAGTGGCCGTGTCAGCAACTTGAGGGTTGCAGGTTCGATTCCCGCTTCCGCCATCCTAGTCACTGCCGTTGTGTCCTTGGGCAAGACACTTTACCCACCTGCTCCCAGTGCCACCCACACTGGTTTAAATGTAACTTAGATATTGGGTTTCACTATGTAAAGCGCTTTGAGTCACTAGAGAAAAAGCGCTATATAAACCTTGGCCCACGGCTTTGTTCAGTTTTAAAATTCTGGCCCACTCTGTATTTGAGTTCGACACCCCTGCACTACGCCATGCCGCCGAATGAAGTGTTTCCATAGGAACAAGACGTGCAACGGATCATAAATTGTTCAATAACAGTTGTCGGGTTTCTCCTAACCAGCCAAATATGAATGAGCCAATATGGGCAGAAAAACGAGGGACATTGTTGCAAAAGCGGGCGAGGGGGGGCTGAGCGTGCCTTCCCTGGCTGTACATCAGGCATGTTTTTTTTTTTGTTTTTTTCATTGACTGTGTCAGGAATCAAGAGGGCTAATCCCTCTGAGACTTCAGATGAAAGTTTCAAAAGAAATAATGAAAGGCTCGCTCGCCCGAGGGTGCATATCTGGGTGAACGCTGCACGGCGAGCGAGCGAGGAACAGAACAGCTTCCTCTTGGCTTCCGCCCCCACCGTTCCAACCATAAATCACAAGGTTCTGTCTCCCAGACATAAACAAATAGGCGGCGGAGCACATCAGAAGCTTGGCACAGTATGAATGCCCATAAAATGTTACATTGCCACAGCTTTTTTGCAACAAAAGGACCCCGAACGGTCCATAAAATAATAATGCCCACGGACTAAAAGGGGGGATAGACCAGAAGGTGTTGATGACTTTGCCTCAAAATGTTATAATGAGCTTGTTGAAATTGTGCACCTAAGTGAGTAAAACATGCATAAAAACCAACACATTATGGAACAATCCGATACAAGAGCCCGTTCAAAAAAAGTCACCCTTTAAAAGATAATATTATGGAATGTAGTTTGCAATTATGTACAAAGTAGATTTTAACCATTAACGTTGAAAAAAGTAATACTGTTGGCAAGTCCAGTACTGGGAGAAGTAGTAGTACCTAGACTAGGACCAGTCGCAGTAGCACAGGGGTGTCCAAACTTTTTCCAATCATGACCGCACACTGAAAAATCAACACAAGCAGGGGCTATTTAAAAAAATATATATATTTAAAAAAACAAAACAATATATGTATAAAAATATACATTTAGGCCTCCGTTCAGGCTTGATCCCAGGGACCCCACAAGATTTTGGTCAAAAAAAATATTTAAAATGTGTCATTATTTTGTGTTATTGTTATTCAAGGTTTAAATCTATTAATCAACATTAGGTCTATCTGTCAATATAACGTTTTTTAAAGATTTAAGTTCTATGCCTTTTCCGGGAGGCGGACCGCGACATGTATAAGTGTGTATATATATATATATATATATATATCTTGATTGGATTATCCAGACAATAGTGCTCAATACAGTGGTAGAGCGCACTATGTATGTGTGGGAAAAGTCACAAGACTACTTCATCTCTACAGAACTGTTTCATGAGGGGTTCCCTCAATCATCAGGAGATTGAGGGAACCCCTCATGAAACAGTTCTGTAGAGATGAAGTAGTCTTGTGATTTTTTCCACACCTACATATACATACATACATACATATCTCTCTCTATATATATATATATATATATATATATATATATATATATATATATATATATATATCGGAAGATTCCAAAAATAATCAAAACACACAAAAAGACTCAAAAACAAAAACTATGTCTGATCCGGGAGGCGGATCGCGACATGTATAAGTGTATGTGTATTTATATATGTATATATATATATATATATATACATACATGTACATTTACATATATATATATATATATATATATATATATATATATATATATATATATATATAATACATGTCGCGATCGGCCTATATATATATATATATATATATATATATATATATATATATATATATATATATATATATATATATATATATATATATATATATATATATACATACACTTATACATGTTGCGATCCGTCTCCCGGATCAGACATAGTTTTTGTTCATGAGTCTTTTTGTGTGTTTTGATTATTTTTGGAATCTTCCGATATATATATATATATATATATATATATATATATATATATATATATATATATATATATATATATATATATATATATATATATATATATATATATATATATATACATGTCGTGATCCACCGCCCGGATCAGACATAGTTTTTGTTCATGAGTCTTTTTGTGTGTTTTGATTATTTTTGGACTCTTGGTTACTTGATTTGTTCCACCTGCTATGCTTTTTACGCACACCTTTACGTATATATATATATATAATATATATATATATATATATATATATATATATATATATATATATAAAGCAGGCTTCGCTACACATCCTAAAGTAAAGTTTTGTGCAGGAGTTGAGCTCTCCATTGATTTCTTACTTGGTGTGTGTGTGTGTGTGCATGTGCGTGTGTCCGTGTGTGTGTATATATATATAAATATACATATATATATATACATACACACACACACACATATACACATATGTATATATATATATATATATATATATATATATATATATATATATATATATATACACATATATATACTTATACATGTCGTGATCCACCGCACCGCCCGGATCAGACATAGTTTTTGTTCATGAGTCTTTTTGTGTGTTTTGATTATTTGTGGACTCTTCCGATCCCTTAGTTTGGGCACTTCCTGTTTCATTTTGTCACCATGGTTACTTGATTTGTTCCACCTGCTGTGCTTTTTACGCACACCTTTACGTATATATATATATATATATATATATATATATAAAAGCAGGCTTCGCTACACATCCTAAACTAAAGTTTTGTGCAGTAGTTGAGCTCTCCATTGTTTTCTTACTTGGTGTGCGTGTGTGTGTGCATGTGTGTGCGTGCGTCCGTGTGCGTCCGTGTGTGTGTGTGTGTGTGTGTGTGTGCACCAGAAGCCCTCAAATGACCACATTAGAATGCTGTACAGTCGGCGCTCCGTGTGCACTGAATGGAGAACTCCCTTAATAGTGCTGCCAGAGAAATACTTCTGCATTCTAAAAGTCATGCATATGCAAATCTTCCTCTTTTTTTTTCCCGCCCTTGCACCAGCACACGGAAATGATTTGTCAGATATGAGCTTCCAGCCCACACGTTCCAAACCCGGCAGGTTAATCATGTTACAAGGATAAAGCCAACATCGACACGCAGGAAGACGTGTCAGAAATTTCCAGGTGAGTTTATTTGGGGATAATTAACGAGCACGTCCTCCTTCTGAGAGAACTCACGCCGGCGATAAAAAGCGGGGATTAATACCAACCACGGCCAAGGTGATTCGTCATCCAAAATTAAACGCACGCTGGCGCGGAGGAGACAAACAAAGGCGGAGGCAAAGTAAGCGTGGCGGCGCAGGAAGCCGATGGTGCACCTGATTTAGTGACATGCAGGGCGGCTCCCGCCTTCCTGAAGCCTCGCTTCTGCTCTGCGGCCCCGAGATTTCCTTTTCGCACATTTCTTTCGTCACATGTCAGAAAGACAAGAGGGCCGGCATTCAGGAGGAAGGGAAATAAAGAAATAAAATGGAAAAACATTGACTTGCTCCCACGGGTGCGTTTATCCTCAACCTGACTCCCGTCTTTTTTGCTCTCTCTTTCACTGAGCGGAGTCAAGGAGGAGAAAATGTCTGACAGGGAGTTACAAGAGGAATATTATTGTATCGCATTGCAATGATTCGACTAAATTGTTTTTGGGGGGCGCTTTTCCAGAAAGCTCTCCCTTCAGGATTAGTCTAATTTCCTTTACCCGTATTTTCCGCTAATTTTTTCCTACGCTTTGAATCCTGCGGTGAAACGGGGCTGATAATGTTTCATTGCAACAAATAGTTCGATAGAGACCCTAAAAAGGTGTGTTATTGTTTGTGCGGTGGCGCCATCCTTTGGACGAGTTTTCTCACTGCAGGTGGTACGGGTCTAAAATGGACATCCTGTTTTGTACCTTGTGTCACAACGTGGATGTTGGAGTTTGTTTTTCTTGAATGCAAAGGAAAGTTGGTACGAGCGAGACATGAATGTAAGTACGTATTTATTTCACCACAGTGGATATGTTTCTTTTACTTTTTATTCATAGCTGTATGTAGAAGTGTCTGGTTGTATCTGCTGATTTAATGTCTTTGATGTCCTTTGTCTTCTTTGATGTTTGATGTTTCCCCCTTACACACATGTGAGAGGGATGTGTGCTATGGCTATGAGTTGTTTTTTTTCCCTTGGCCTCAGTCTGCATCCCCTCTCCAGGGCCCAGGCTAAGACCGATTTTTTTATTTTATTTTAATCTTCTATTTTCTACCTGTATCTCATCTTTTTTGTAAGGAGCGCTGGAAGCCGGCAGACCCGTCAGCGATCCTGTTCTGTCTCCCTGTAATGTGTGTCTGATCTTGAATGGGATTGTGCTGAAAAATTTAATTTTCCCGACGGAATAAATAAAGTACTATCTAATCTAATCTAATTTCTTATACTAACAAACTACAAAAAGGAAAGAAACAAAAGACGCGCACGAGGGCGTAAGTACAAAACTTGGCTATATAACAAAGACTACCACTATGGCATGACTGTGGACCAAACACAAAACTCAATAACTGACATAAAAAAACAAAGAACTTACGTGGCATGGGCAGGAGGGAAACTGGACAGAATGATTAAACATGAAGGAAGTGTAGGTAAAGTTGCCAGGCTGACCACCTAGCAACTACAGGTTTAAATAATGGACATGATTAGTGCAAACAGGTGTGAGACATGAGGACGGGGGCGTGACTAATGAGTTGCTATGGTAACAAAACAAACGAGGAAGTGCGAAAACAGGAACTGATTGTCCAAAAAAACACTCTGAACATGACAAAAACAAAACATGATCCCATAGATGTGACACCTTGAACCGGAAGTATAACTTTCCATAGCGTTTTTGCTTGAAAAGATTCTTCATTAATCACACCGAGCAACGTTGGTAAGTTTTACAATATAACTAAAACAATTCTTCGCTAACGACCATAATTTTTCGTGTTCAACAAATAGTTTTTTATAAAACACACTAAAAAGGTGTGTTATTGTTTGTGCTGTGGCGCCATCCTTTGGACGAGTTTTCTCACTGCAGTGCGGGTTGAAAATGGTCATCCTGTTTTGTGCCTTGAACCGTACTTATAACTTTCCATAGCGTTTTTTCTTGAAAAGATTCTTCATTAATCACACCAAGCAACGTTTGTAAGTTTTACAATATAACTAAAACAATTCTTCGCTAACCACCATAATGTTTCGTGTTCAACAAATAGTTTTTATAAAACACACTAAAAAGGTGTGTTATTGTTTGTGCTATGGCGCCATCCTTTGGACGAGTTTTCTCACTGCAGGTGGTACGGGTTTAAAATGGACATCCTGTTTTGTACCTTGTGTCACAAGGTGGACTTTGGAGTTTGTTTTTTCTGGAATGCAAAGGAAAGTTGGTACGAGCGAGACGTGAATGTAAGTACGTATTTATTTCACCACAGTGTATATGTTTCTTTTACTTTTTATTCATAGCTGTATGTAGAAGTGTCTGGTTGTATCTGCTGCTTTAATGTCTTTGATGTCCTTTGTGTTCTTTGATGTTTGATTTTTCCCCCTTACACACATGTGAGAGGGATGTGTGCTATGGCTATGAGTTGTTTTTTTTCCCTTGGCCTCAGTCTGCACCCCCTCTCCAGGGCCCAGGCTAAGACTGATTTTTTTATTTTATTTTAATCTTCTATTTTTTACCTGTATCTCATCTTTTTTGTAAGGGGCGCTGGAAGCCGGCAGACCCGTCAGCGATCCTGTTCTGTCTCCCTGTAATGTTTGTCTGATCTTCAATGGTATTGTGCTGAAAATTTAAATTTTCCCGACGGAATAAATAAAGTACTATCTAATCTAATCTAATTTCTTATACTAACAAACTACAAAAAGGAAGGAAACAAAAGACGAGCACGAGGGCGGAAGTACAAAACTTGGCTATATAACAAAGACTACCACTATGGCATGACTGTGGACCAAACACAAAACTCAATAACTGACATAAAAAAACCAAGAACTTACGTGGCATGGGCAGGAGGGAAACTGGACAGAATGATTAAACACGAAGGAAGTGTAGGTAAAGTCGCCAGGCTGACCACCTGGCAACTACAGGTTTAAATAAAGGACATGATTAGTGCAAACAGGTGTGAGACATGAGGACAGGGGGCGTGACTAATGAGTTGCTATGGTAACAAAACAAACGAGGAAGTGCGAAAACAGGAACTGATTGTCCAAAAAAACACTCTGAACATGACAAAAACAAAACATGATCCCATAGATGTGACACCTTGAACCGGAAGTATAACTTTCCATAGCGTTTTTGCTTGAAAAGATTCTTCAGTAATCACACCGAGCAACGTTTGTAAGTTTTACAATATAACTAAAACAATTCTTCGCTAAACACCATAATGTTTCGTGTTCAACAAATAGTTTTTAATAAAACACACTAAAAAGGTGTGTTATTGTTTGTGCTGTGGCGCCATCCTTTGGACGAGTTTTCTCACTGCAGGTGGTGCGGGTCTAAAATGGACATCCTGTTTTGTACCTTGTGTCACAAGGTGGACTTTGGAGTTTGTTTTTTCTGGAATGCAAAGGAAAGTTGGTACGAACAAGACGTGAATGTAAGTACGTATTTATTTCTTATACTAACAAACTACAAAAAAGAAAGAAACAAAAGACGCGCACGAGGGCGTAAGTACAAAACTTGGCTATATAACAAAGACTACCACTATGGCATGACTGTGGACCAAACACAAAACTCAATAACTGTGACATAAGAAAACAAAAAACTTATGTGGCATGGGCAGGAGGGAAACTGGACAGAATGATTAAACATGAAGGAAGTGTAGGTAAAGTCGCCAGGCTGACCACCTGGCAACTACAGGTTTAAATAATGGACATGATTAGTGCAAACAGGTGTGAGACATGAGGACGGGGGCGTGACTAATGAGTTGCTATGGTAACAAAACAAAAGAGGAAGTGCGAAAACAGGAACTGATTGTCCCAAAATCAAATACCGAACATGACAAAAAAAAATCATGATCCCATAGATGTGACACCTTGAACCGGAAGTATAATTTTCCATAGCGTTTTTGCTTGAAAATATTCTTCATTAATCACACCGAGCAACGTTTCTAAGTTTTACAATATAACTAAAACAATTATTCGCTAACCACCATAATGTTTCGTGTTCAACAAATAGTTTTTAATAAAACACACTAAAAAGGTGTGTTATTGTTTGTGCTATGGCGCCATCCTTTGGACGAGTTTTCTCACTGCAGTGCGGGTTGAAAATGGTCATCCTGTTTTGTGCCTTGAACCGTACTTATAACTTTCCATAGCGTTTTTTCTTAAAAAGATTCTTCATTAATCACAAAGGGCAACGTTTGTAAGTTTTACAATATAACTAAAACAATTCTTCGCCTACCACCATAAGGTTTCGTGTTCAACAAATAGTTTTTATAAAACACACTAAAAAGGTGTGTTATTGTTTGTGCTATGGCGCCATCCTTTGGACGAGTTTTCTCACTGCAGGTGGTACGGGTCTAAAATGGACATCCTGTTTTGTACCTTGTGTCACAAGGTGGACTTTGGAGTTTGTTTTTTCTGGAATGCAAAGGAAAGTTGGTACGAGCGAGACGTGAATGTAAGTACGTATTTATTTCACCACAGTGGATATGTTTCTTTTACTTTTTATTCATAGCTGTATGTAGAAGTGTCTGGTTGTATCTGCTACTTTAATGTCTTTGATGTCCTTTGATGTTTGATTTATCCCCTTACACACATGTGAGAGGGATGTGTGCTATGGCTATGAGTTGTTTTTTTCCCCTTGGCCTCAGTCTGCATCCCCTCTCCAGAGCCCAGGCTAAGACCGATTTTTTTATTTTATTTTAATCTTCTATTTTCTACCTGTATCTCATCTTTTTTGTAAGGGGCGCTGGAAGCCGGCAGACCCGTCAGCGATCCTGTTCTGTCTCTCTGTAATGTTTGTCTGATCTTGAATGGGATTGTGCTGAAAATTTTAATTTTCCCGACGGAATAAATAAAGTACTATCTAATCTAATCTAATTTCTTATACTAACAAACCACAAAAAGGAAGGAAACAAAAGACGCGCACGAGGGCGTAAGTACAAAACTTGGCTATATAACAAAGACTACCACTATGGCATGACTGTGGACCAAACACAAAACTCAATAACTGACATAAAAAAACAAAGACCTTACGTGGCATGGGCAGGATGGAAACTGGACAGAATGATTAAACATGAAGGAAGTGTAGGTAAAGTCGCCAGGCTGACCACCTGGCAACTACAGGTTTAAATAATGGACATGATTAGTGCAAACAGGTGTGAGACATGAGGACAGGGGCGTGACTAATGAGTTGCTATGGTAACAAAACAAACGAGGAAGTGCGTGAACAGGAAATGATTGTCCAAAAATCAAATACCGAACATGACGAAATCAAAACATGATCCCATAGACGTGACACCTTGAACCGGAAGTATAACTTTCCATAGCGTTTTTGCTTGAAAATATTCTTCATTAATCACACCGAGAATCGTTTCTAAGTTTTAAAATATAACTAAAACAATTCTTCGCCTACCACCATAAGGTTTCGTGTTCAACAAATAGTTTTTATAAAACACACTAAAAAGCTGTGTTATTGTTTGTGCTATGGCGCCATCCTTTGGACGAGTTTTCTCACTGCAGGTGGTGCGGGTCTAAAATGGACATCCTGTTTTGTACCTTGTGTCACAACGTGGACTTTGGAGTTTGTTTTTTCTGGAATGCAAAGGAAAGTTGGTACGAGCGAGACGTGAATGTAAGTACGTATTTATTTCTTATACTAACAAACTACAAAAAGGAAGGAAACAAAAGACGCGCACGAGGGCGGAAGTACAAAACTTGGCTATATAACAAAGACTACCACTATGGCATGACTGTGGACCAAACACAAAACTCAATAACTGTGACATAGAAAACCAAAGAACTTACGTGGCATGGGCAGGAGGGAAACTGGACAGAATGATTAAACATGAAGGAAATGTAGGTAAAGTCGCCAGGCTGACCACCTGGCAACTACAGGTTTAAATAATGGACATGATTAGTGCAAACAGGTGTGAGACATGAGGACAGGGGCATGACTAAAGAGGTGCTATGGTAACAAAACAAACGAGGAAGTGCGAAAACAGGAACTGATTGTCCAAAAAACAAATATCGAATATAACAAAAACAAAACATGATCCCATAGACGTGACACCTTGACCCGGAAGTATAACTTTCCATAGCGTTTTTGCTTGAAAATATTCTTCATTAATCACACCGAGCAACGTTTGTAAGTTTTACAATATAACTAAAACAATTCTTCGCTAACCACCATAATGTTTCGTGTTCAACAAATAGTTTTTATAAAACACACTAAAAATATGTGTTATTTTTTGTGCTATGGCGCCATCCTTTGGACGAGTTTGCTGACTGCAGGTGGTGCGGGTTGAAAATGGACATCTGTTTTGTGCCTTGAACCGGAAGTATAACTTTCCATAGCGTTTTTGCTTGAAAAGATTCTTCATTAATCACTCCAAGCAACATTGGTAAGTTTTACAATATATCTAAAAAAAATTATTCGCTAACAACCATATTGTTTCGTGTTCAACAAATAGTTTTTATAAAACACACTGAAAAGGTGTGTTATTGTTGGTGCTATGGCGCCATCCTTTGGACATGTTTTCTCACTGCAGGTGGTGCAGGTTGAAAATGTACCTTCTGTTTCGTGCCTTGAACCGCAAGCATAACTTTCCATAGCGTTTTTTTGCTTGAAAAGATTCTTCATTAATCACACCAATCAATGTTTGTAAGTTTTACAATACAACTAAAACAATTCATACTTACTAAAAAGTTCCATGTTGATGTCTGAAAGAGCGTTTTC
>NC_084617.1:10046762-10056762 GCF_033978795.1 Nerophis ophidion | reverse complement strand
CCGTGATGAGACAAGTAGTGCTAGTGGGCAGATGCAGAAAAGACTTGTTGCTGGGAAGCAAAAGGCTCGCAGCTCGTGAGAACGAAATAAAACACTGTTATATCCTGAATCCCTGGCAGTGTGCGGTGGTCTGAAGAACCCACTAGAGGTCAACCACTACAATTATGTAAGACATACATATTACCTTAAAAGAAATGTAGAAACATAGTACCATAATTTTGGGACTATATGGCGCACTTAAAATCCTTTAATTTTCTCAAAACTCTACAATGTACAGAGTATTTTTAGTTGTGCTTACCGACCTCGAAGCTATTTTATTTGGTACATGATGTAATGATAAGTGTGACCAGTAGATGGCAGTCACACATAAGAGATACGTGTCGACTGCAATATGATGGCAGTCAGACATTAGAGATACGTGTAGACTGCAATATGATGGCAGTCGCACATAAGAGATACATGTAGACTGCAATATAATGGCAGTCACACATACGAAATACGTGTAGACTGCAATATGATGGCAGTCACAATAAGAGATATGTGTCGACTGCAATATGATGGCAGTCACACATAAGAGATACGTGTAGACTGCAATATGATGGCAGTCCCACTTAAGAGATACGTGTAGACTGCAATATGATGGCAGTCACACATAAGAGATAGGTGTCGACTGCAATATGATGGCAGTCACACATAAGAGATACGTGTAGACTGCAATATGATGACAATCACACGTAAGAGATACGTTTGGACTGCAATATGATGGCAGTCACACATAAGAGATACGTGCTGACTGCAATATGATGGCAGTCACACATAAGAGATACATGTAGACTGCAATATGATGGCAGTCACACATAAGAGATACATGTAGACTGCAATGTGATGGCAGTCACACATACGAGATACGTGTAGACTGCAATATGATGGCAGTCACACATAAGAGATACGTGTAGACTGCAATATGATGGCAGTCACAATAAGAGATACATGTTGACTGCAATATGATGGCAGTCACACATAAGAGATACGTGCTGACTGCAATAAGATGGGAGTCACACATGAGAGATATGTGTAGACTGCAATAAGATGGCAGTCACACATAAGAGATACATGTAGACTGCACTATGATGGCAGACAGATAATAGATACGGGTAGGCTGCAATATGAGATATGTGTAGACTGCAATATGATGGCAGTCATAATAAGAGATACGGGTACACTGCAATATGATTGCAGTCACACATAAGAGATACGTGTAAACTGCAATATGATGGCAGTCACACATAAGAGATACGGGTACACTGCAATATGATTGCAGTCACACATAAGAGATACGTGTAGACTGCAATATGATGGCAGTCACATTTAAGAGATACGTGTAGACTGCAATATGATGGCAGTCACACATGAGAGATACGGGTACACTGCAATATGATTGCAGTCACACATAAGAGATACGTGTAAACTGCAATATGATGGCAGTCACACATAAGAGATACGGGTACACTGCAATATGATTGCAGTCACACATAAGAGATACGTGTAGACTGCAATATGATGGCAGTCACATTTAAGAGATACGTGTAGACTGCAATATGATGGCAGTCACACATAAGAGATAGGTGTCGACTGCAATATGATGGCAGTCACACATAAGAGATACGTGTAGACTGCAATATGATGGCAGACACACATAAGAGATACGGGTACACTGCAATATGATTGCAGTCACACATAAGAGATGCGTGTAGACTGCAATATGATGGCAGTCACACTTAAGAGATACGTGTAGACTGCAATATGATGGCAGTCACACATAAGAGATAGGTGTCGACTGCAATATGATGGCAGTCACACATAAGAGATACGTGTAGACTGCAATATGATGGCAGACACACATAATAGATACGGGTAAACTGCAATATGAGATATGTGTAGACTGCAATATGATGGCAGTCACACATGAGAGATACTTGTAGACTGCAATATGATGGCAGTCACACATAAGAGATACGAAACTGCAATATGAGATATGTGTAGACTGCAATATGATGGCAGTCACACATAACAGATACGAATAGACAGCAATATGATGGCAGTCACAAATAAGAGATTTGTGTAGACTGCAATATGATGGCAGTCACACATAAGAAATACGAATAGACAGCAATATGATTGCAGTCACAAATAAGAGATTTGTGTAGACTGCAATATGAGATATTTGTAGACTGCAATATGATGGCAGTCACACATAAAAGATACATGCTGACTGCAATATGATGGCAGTCACACATAAGAGATACATGTAGACCTGAACCCTTTGTACAGTGTCCCACCATGCTCTAACGAAAGATTGTACGCCTCCCATGGCAACAGTTGTTTCTAAAGGAAGGGGGTCGTAAACAGCCGTTGCCTTTTTTTCACAAAACAATTCAAAGAAAAGGCGCCTGGAAGGGGGGTCAGGCCCTGCTTCCTCTCCGCTTTGTAGATCTCGGGTCAAGACAAAATCTGACATTACATGAAAGAAACAGACACCTTCATGTCGCTTCCCATCCTACACAGTGGAGTTTTACAAGACTTTTGATTGGTATGATTAAAGACAGCTTTTGTCTGAAACACAACGTTTTTTTGACAACTTCGATACGATTATTCTGTAAAAACGCCTTAGGCACAAGTTTGGACCCCGGCGTCTGAAAACGTGTCTCCAAGTGCTCTAAGTTCAGTAATTTCCTGCACAAATGTTCGCCTCCCAAGTTCAGAACTGAACCCAGGGCCCGGTATGGCAAGATTCGGGCCCCCCAGTCGAACGGCCCTGCTATGCGCTATTTAAATGTTCCTGCTTGTCAAACAGCATCACCTAACAGATGACTCTATGTTGTCTGATGGAATTTATGAGGGTCATAAAAACTAAAATCTGCCGTCCATCTGGACACGGTCCATCAACGTCATTTTTTTTTTATTTTTTTTTTATTGCATCATGGACACGGCCCGTGCAGATGTTAGCGCGGCGTTCAATTACCGCCGCCATCAAGGACGGCGGCGTGGCGCGGAACGTCCGGTGCGCCGGGGCCTCCGTCTCGGTGGGGAGTGTATGAATCACACGTGGGGGAAGGCTGTCGGGCGTGATGACAATCCTCGTAAACAAAGCTGACCGCTCGCCATGGCGAGACGCATCTCTCTCCTCTGCGAGGACGCCAAACTCTTGCCTCGCCATTGGCGTCGGCCAAATGCGATTGCAGGGAGTTTACATCAGGCTGCAATGTGGCATCAGCTTTTTTTTTTCCTTCTTCTTCTTCTTCTCGATGCTATTATATTCATATTCGTGAACTTCCCGCAGCCATGAACTCGTTGTGAAGCACGCTGACGTTAACTCTGCCAGGCGGATGCAATCTGATGTTCTTGGACGCAATGACTTCCGTGCCTTTTAGTTATCGAGCCGTGATTGTGTGGCGCCACCTAGCCGCCGACATTGTCAAAGTCAATCAATCAATCGATCGATCGATGTTTATTTATATAGCTCTAGATCGCAAGTGTCTCAAAGGGCGGCACGAACCACAACAACACCCTTCAGAGCCCACATAAGGGCAAGGAAAAACTCACAACCCAGTGGGATGTCAATGTGAATGACTATGAGAAACCTTGGAGAGGACCCCCCACACCCCCCACCCCACACACACTCACACACACATCTTTAAAATGTGTGCTGAAACTCAATGTAACAGAGTAAAAGTGCCATTTCTTCTTCAAAAACATCCATCCATCTTCTTCCGCTTATCCAAGGTCGGGTCGCGGGGGCAGCAGCCTAAGCAGAGAAGCCCAAACTTCCCTCTTCCCCAGTCACTTCCTCCAGCTCTTCCCGGGGGGATCCCGAGGCGTTCCCAGGCCAGCCGGGTGACATAGTCTTCCCAACGTGTCCTGGGTCTAGGGAGGCGTTCGGGTGGCATCCTGACCAAATGCCCGAACCACATCATCTTACTCCTCTCCATGTGGAGGAGCAGCGGCTGTACTTTGAGCTCCTCCCGGATGGCAGAGCTTCTCACCCTATCTCTAGGGGCGGTTTAGCTCGGTTGGTAGAGTGGCCGTGCCAGCAACTTGAGGGTTGCAGGTTCGATTCCCGCTTCCGCCATCCTAGTCACTGCCGTTGTGTCCTTGGGCAAGACACTTTACCCACCTGCTCCCAGTGCCACCCACACTGGTTTGAATGTA
The DNA here is from genome assembly GCF_033978795.1 of Nerophis ophidion. Classification (NCBI taxonomy): domain Eukaryota; kingdom Metazoa; phylum Chordata; class Actinopteri; order Syngnathiformes; family Syngnathidae; genus Nerophis; species Nerophis ophidion. Next base: position 10,052,553 of record NC_084617.1, on the reverse strand, counting down.
ACTTAGATATTGGGTTTCACTATGTAAAGCGCTTTGAGTCACTAGAGAAAAAGTGCTATATAAATATAATTCACTTCACTTCACTCTAAAGGAGAGCCCCGCCACCTGGCGGAGGAAATTCATTTTGTTCCGTGATCTTGTCCTTTCGGTCATAACCCAAAGCTCGTGACCATAGATGAGGATGGGAACTTAGACCGACTGGTGAATTGAGAGCTTTGCCTTCCGGCTCAGCTCCTTCTTCACCACAACGGATGGATACAGCGTCCGCATTACTGACGACACCGCGCCGATCCACCTGTCGATCTAACGATCCATTCTTTCCTTACTCGTGAACAAGACTCCGAGGTACATGAACTCCTCCACTTGGGGCAGGGTCTCCTCCCCAACTCAGAGATGGCACTCCACCCTTTTCCGGGCGAGAACCATGGACTGGGACTTGGAGGTGCTGATTCTTATCTCGGTCGTTTCACACTCGGCTGCGAACCGAACCAGTGAGAGCTGAAGATCCTGGCCAGTTGAAGCCATCAGGACAACATTACCTGCAAAAAGCAAAGACCTAATCCTGCATAGTCTTCCCAACATGTCCTGGGTCTTACCGGTGGCCTCCTACCGGTTGGACGTGCCCTAAACACCTCCCTAGGGAGGCGTTCGGGTGGCATCCTGACCAGATGCCCGAACCACCTCATCTGGCTCCTCTCGATGTGGAGGAGCAGCGGCTTTACTTTGAGTTCCTCCCGGATGACAGAGCTTTGAACCCTATCTCTAAGGGAGAGACCCGCCACACGGCGGAGGAAACTCATTTCCGCCGCTTGTACCCGTGATCTTATCCTTTCGGTCATAACCCAAAGCTCATGACCATAGGTGAGGATGGGAACGTAGATCAACCGGTAAATTGAGAGCTTTGCCTTCCGGCTCAGCTCCTTCTTCACCACAACGGATCGATACAGCGTCCGCATTACTGAAGACGCCACACAGAGGAGGGCAGAGGAGAAAAAGAAAAGAAACGGCAGATCAACTGGTCTAAAAAAGGGGGTCTATTTAAAGGCTAGAGTATACAAATGAGTTTTAAGGTGAGACTTAAATGCTTCTACTGAGGTAGCATCTCGAACTGTTACCGGGAGGGCATTCCAGAGTACTGGAGCCCGAAATGAAAACGCTCTATAGCCCGCAGACTTTTTTTGGGCTCTAGGAATCACTAATAAGCCGGAGTTCTTTGAACGCAGATTTCTTGCCGGGACATATGGTACAATACAATCGGCAAGTATTTTATACGTAAGTAGTAAAACCTTAAAGTCACATCTTAAGTGCACAGGAAGTCAGTGCAGGTGAGCCAGTATAGGTATATACATATAGGTATATATGTATATATAGGTATATACAGTATAGGCGTAATATGATCAAACTTTCTTGTTGTTGTCAAAAGTCTAGCAGCCGCATTTTGTACCAACTGTAATCTTTTAATGCTAGACATGGGGAGACCCGAAAATAATACGTTACAGTAATCGAGACGAGACGTAACAAACGCATGGATAATGATCTCAGCGTCTTTAGTGGACAAAATGGAGCGAATTTTCGCGTTTTAGTAACACTTTTAATGTGTGACTCAAACGAGACAGTTGGGTCGAGGACAAATGTTTGTTTAATTAACTTTACACTTTTTTTTCCCCAAACAGCTCAAATCAAAATGGACAAAAACAAACACACACACTTACACACATACTTCGGACCTTCTTGGGACCTCCGAAAAATGCCTACCTCTTTAGGGCCAAACCTTCTAGATATATGACGATTTGTATTAACAACATTAATAATATGTACATACTATGCAAATGTGAAATAAGTCTTTTTTTTTTTTAATATTTTGTTTGTAATTGTTTTTTAGTCTTCGTTGTTTACTTCAAGTTATTACAGTATGTCTCGATATACATCCATCCATACATTTTCTACCGCTTATTCCCTTTTGGGGTCGCGGGGGGCGCTGGCGCCTATCTCAGCTACAATCGGGCGGAAGGCGGCGTACACCCTGGACAAGTCGCCACCTCATCGCAGGGCCAACACAGATAGACAGACCACATTCACACTCACATTCACACACTAGGGCCAATTTAGTGCTGCCAATCAACCTATCCCCAGGTGCATGTCTTTGGAAGTGGGAGGAAGCCGGAGTACCCGGAGGGAACCCACGCATTCACGGGGAGAACATGCAAACTCCACACAGAAAGATCCCGAGCCTGGATTTGAACCCAGGACTGCAGGAGCTTCGTATTGTGAGGCAGACGCACTAACCCCTCTGCCACCGTGAATTGTATTTATTTTGGCCAAAGGGGGCACATTTCAATGTCTTACACACACTTATTATTACATATGTTGGCCAGAGGGTTAGCACTTAATTTTTTTTACACACACTTGTTATTTCATATGTTGACCAGAAGGGGAGCACTTTTAAAACCGGCACACAGTCAACTTGAAAAATCCCTCCTTTTTGGGTTCAGCCTTGTTTTCAAAGACTTCACCACCAGGCGTGCAAATGAGACATTCTCTATTAGATGCAACGGTTTTCCGTATTGGGTCCATGATTTATAACCCAACTTGTTCACCGGTCCTCATATGGACGGTACTTTTCCTTGTTGATGTCTCAAGAAGGGTAGAAATACAAAAACTCACAAAAATGCACACACACACACACACACAAAATCTATCACACAAACAACCATACACTCTCACACAGGTTTAAATTACGGATTAAATTACTTGCTTGCATATTCAAATTAACGACAGAAAGACCCTAAAAAGTTGGCACACATGCAAAATGTACAGGAACATTTTTTAAATGTTTTACTTGAATGTACGTCATTTATTTGCTCCAAATCTGGTGACCGTTTTTTTTTCGAAACTCCTGTTTTATTTTGAAAGGATGTTCGCCATCAAGGACACCGGTTGGAGTCTCCTCACTCATCTTTGACCTGACCTGATCGCCGACCGTTTAACAACCTGCACCACGTCTCAGGTAAACTTCCTTGGTCAAGGTGAAGGAGCATGGACACACACACACACATCTGAGAGGTTCTATATATATATATATATATACACACATATCAGGTTCAAACACTGATGACATTTATTAAACAGACAAGAAGCAAGGAATCATGCAGAGACAGAGTTAAATTTGGCTCAATGAGGAGAGACGTTTGAGCTGAACTCTAGCTACAGATCCAAACTAGGCTCTAAAATCCTTTCTTTATTTATTTGGGAGGTCCCTGGTTACATCACTGAAGCTGTCATTGAAGGAAGGGGGTATGCTCAGCAGCTCCAGTTATACACAATATATGACTATTCATGAAATGCAAATTTTCTGACACTTGAGATATCGCCCCGTCTCTGCTCCGTTTGTGTCGCGGTACTCAATGTTCGGCCTTGGCAGTCAGCAGGCCGAGTCTGGACCCAACACTGATACGCGACGACTGGCTTTGCACAGATAGAAAAAGTACAACTTCAGCACAATTGATAATAACTATAGCTACGGCCCTTAAGCATAAGAGTTGTGTGATAATATATACATAATTATTCTAACAACACACATCACATGGACAACGATAAGACCTTCTGGAGGAAAGTTCTGTGGTCAGATGAAACAAAAATTAAACTGTTTGGCCACAATACCCAGAAATTTGTTTGAAGGAGAAAAGGTGAGGCCTTTAATCCCAGGAACACTAAACCTACCGTCAAGCATGGTGGTGGTAGTATTATGCTATGGGCCTGTTTTGCTGCCAAGGGAACTGGTGCTTTACAGGGAGTAAATGGGACAATGAAAAAGGAGGATTACCTCCAAATTCTTCAGGACATGCTAAAATCATCAGTCCGGAGGTTGGGTCTTGGGCGCAGTTGGGTGTTCCAATTGGACAATGACCCCCAAACACATGTCAAAAAGTGGTAAAGGAATGGCTAAATCAGGCTGGAATGAAGTTTTTAGAATGGCCTTCCCAACGTGTGGACAATGCTGAAGAAACAAGTCCATGTCAGAAAACCAACACATTTAGTTGAACTGCACCGATTTTGTCAAGAGGAGTGGTCAAAAGTTCAACCAGAAGCTTGTGGATGGCTACCAAAACCGCCTTATTGCAGCGAAACTTGCCAAGGGAGATTTAAGCAAATATTAACATTGCTGTATGTATATGTGACGGGCTCTTGCCGTCGTACGGGTTCCATGGACCACCAAGGAAGGACATTCTCGTGCAGGTTTGACTCTTGTTTATTTTTTCAAATAAAGAAAGTCTTTTGCGTCGTCGTCCCTCCCACTGCTTGCTCCTCCGTCTCGCTCTTCAGCCGCCCCCGTCGTCGTCGTCTGAGTCTTGCTCTCCGTCTCTTTCGCTCCTCATCCAACTCCATCTCTCCTCCTTCTCCCCTTTTACACATTGAGAGGAGATACACTGATTGTGTCCAGGTGCGTGATCCCCGCACCTGATCTCGCCGCTCGCTCGCATTCTCCGCCTCCTTGCCGCCATCTTGGGCCGGGCTCCGGCGTGCCCTGCCGCTCCGTTGGACTGTCGGCTCCGCCTCTCCACAGTATACTTTTGATCCAGCAGATTTGGTCACATTTTTAGTAGACCCATAATAAATTTATAAAATAACTAAACTTCATGAATGTTTTTTTTTTTTTTGGTGACCAACAAGTATGTGCTCCAATCACTCTATCATAAAAAAATATTTTGTTTTATTATTATTTATTTATTTATTTATTTTTAATTTATTCTTGTTGTAACTGATGGAAAAAATAATAATAAAAAAGCAAGGCCTGTAAGACCACAGCTTGCATTGTAACGACAGGCTTCGGACACAGCGTGCAGGTAGGAAATGATTTATTTAAGCACTAAAACAGACTATGACAAAACCAAAAGAGCTAGCATGGGAGCTAGAAAACAAATAGCCTAGCGTGGAAGCTAGCAGGTAGCGAGCAGCAAAACAGAAGTGAATTGTCACATGTTGTATAAAAACAAACTACGAAGACTGACTGACTGGCGAACGCAGGCTTAAATGATGGCAGTAATCACAAAACAGGTGCATGTCCGGAACAGGCGGCAGGTGAAAATAATGAGTAACTATGGAAAGCAACTGAGAGGTGCACAAACAGTAACCGAAGGAGTCGAAAACCAACAGAAAACACAAAAAGACTCAAAAATCTAAATCATAATATCAATCAATCAATCAATGTTTATTTATATAGCCTCAAATCACAAATGTCTCAAAGGACTGCACAAATCATTATGACTACAACATCCTCGGAAGAACCCACAAAAGGGCAAGGAAAACTCACACCCAGTGGGCAGGGAGAATTCACATCCAGTGGGACGCCAGGGACAATGCTGACTATGAGAAACCTTGGAGAGGACCTCAGATGTGGGCAACCCCCCCCCCCCCTCTAGGGGACCGAAAGCAATGGATGTCGAGCGGGTCTAACATGATACTGTGAAAGTTCAATCCATAGTGGCTCCAACACAGCCGCGAGAGTTCAGTTCAAGCGGATCCAAGACAGCAGCGAGAGTCCCGTCCATAGGAAACCATCTCAAGCGGAGGCGGATCAGCAGCGTAGAGATGTCCCCAATCGATACAGGCGAGCGGTCCATCCTGGGTCCCGACGAGCGGTCCATCCTGGGTCTCGACTCTGGACAGCCAGTACTTCATCCATGGTTATTGGACCGGACCCCCTCCACAAGGGAGGGGGGGACATAGGAGAAAGAAAAGAAGCGGCAGATCAACTGGTCTAAAAAGGAGGTCTATTTAAAGGCTAGAGTAT
>NC_084617.1:10001762-10041762 GCF_033978795.1 Nerophis ophidion | reverse complement strand
TTTTTTAAATTCAAGTCCATTTCACAGTAGTACATCCAAAAAGTACAATGCAGTATTTATTGTTTTTGTCTATAGAATTTGAAACACAAGCATGGACGCCCCTGCTTATTTCAGCAAGTCGATGCCAAGCCACATTCGTTATAGCAGCGTGGCTTCGTAGTACAAACCCCGTTTCCGTATGAGTTGGGAAATTGTGTAAGATGTAAATATAAATGGAATATGCTATTTTGTTCTTTTTAGCAAAATTTGTAGGTATACATCCGAGTTATACGTTGTATTTTTTTTTTAACCCAATGCCCCCCCTCCGAGTCAAAAAAGTTTGGGGACCCCTGGTCTACGTCTACAGAACCCTCCAGGAAGTTGGATAGTTGTCAGGTTCAAACACTGATGACATCTATCAAACAAGACAAGAAGCAAGGAATTAAACACGGACATAATTCAATTTAGCTCAATTGAGGAGAAACATGTCGACCTGTAACCCCTCACAGCAGTGGTTCTCAACCTTTTTTCAGTGATGTACCCGCCTGTGAACAATTTTTTAAATTCAAGTCCATTTTTTAAATTTAAGTCCATTTCACAGTAGTAAATCCAAAAAGTACAATGCAGTATTTATTGTTTTTGTCTATAGAATTTGAAACACAAGCATGGACGCCCCTGCTTATTTCAGCAAGTCGATGCCAAGCCACAATCGTTACAACAGCGTGGCTTCGTAGTACAAACCTCATTTCGATATGAGTTGGGAAATTGTGTAAGATGTAAATATAAATGGAATATGCTGTTTTGGTTTTTTTTAGCAAAATTTGTAGGTACACACCCGAGTTATATTTTGTACTTTTTTTTTAACCCAATGTCCCCCCTCCGCGTCAAAAAGTTTGGGGACCCCTTGTCTAAATCCACAGTACCCTCCAGGAAGTTGGATATTTGTCAGCTTCAAACACTGATGACATCTATTAAACAAGACAAGAAGCAAGGAATTAAACACGGACATAATTCAATTTAGCTCAATTCAGGAGAAACGTGTCGACCTGTAACCCCCTCACAGCAATGGATCTCAACCTTTTTTCAGTGATGTACCCGCCTTTGAACAATTTTTTAAATTCAAGTCCATTTCACAGTAGTAAATCCAAAAAGTACAATGCAGTATTTGTTGTTCTTGTCTATAGAATTTGAAACACAAGCATGGATGCCCCTGCTTATTTCAGCAAGTCGATGCCAAGCCACATTCGTTACAAGAGCGTGGCTTCGTAGGACAAACCCCGTTTCCGTATGAGTTGGGAAATTGTGTAAGATGTAAATATAAATGGAATATGCTATTTTGTTCTTTTTAGCAAAATTTGTAGGTATACATCCGAGTTATACGTTGTACTTTTTTTTTTAACCCAATGCCCCCCCTCCGAGTCAAAAAAGTTTGGGGACCCCTGGTCTACGTCTACAGAACCCTCCAGGAAGTTGGATATTTGTCAGGTTCAAACACTGATGACATCTATCAAACAAGACAAGAAGCAAGGAATTAAACACGGACATAATTCAATTTAGCTCAATTGAGGAGAAACATGTCGACCTGTAACCCCTCACAGCAGTGGTTCTCAACCTTTTTTCAGTGATGTACACGCCTGTGAACAATTTTTTAAATTCAAGTCCATTTTTTAAATTTAAGTCCATTTCACAGTAGTAAATCCAAAAAGTACAATGCAGTATTTATTGTTTTTGTCTATAGAATTTGAAACACAAGCATGGACGCCCCTGCTTATTTCAGCAAGTCGATGCCAAGCCACAATCGTTACAACAGCGTGGCTTCGTAGTACAAACCTCATTTCGATATGAGTTGGGAAATTGTGTAAGATGTAAATATAAATGGAATATGCTGTTTTGGTTTTTTTTAGCAAAATTTGTAGGTACACACCCGAGTTATATTTTGTACTTTTTTTTTAACCCAATGTCCCCCCTCCGCGTCAAAAAGTTTGGGGACCCCTTGTCTAAATCCACAGTACCCTCCAGGAAGTTGGATATATGTCAGCTTCAAACACTGATGACATCTATTAAACAAGACAAGAAGCAAGGAATTAAACACGGACAGAATTCAATTTAGCTCAATTCAGGAGAAACGTGTCGACCTGTAACCCCTCACAGCAATGGATCTCAACCTTTTTTCAGTGATGTACCCGCCTTTGAACAATTTTTTAAATTCAAGTCCATTTCACAGTAGTAAATCCAAAAAGTACAATGCAGTATTTGTTGTTCTTGTCTATAGAATTTGAAACATAAGCATGGATGCCCCTGCTTATTTCAGCAAGTCGATGCCAAGCCACATTCGTTACAAGAGCGTGGCTTCGTAGGACAAACCCAGTTTCCATATGAGTTGGGAAATTGTGTAAGAAGTAAATATAAATGGAATAGGCTGTTTGTTTGTTTTTTTAGCAAAATTTGTAGGTATACACCCGAGTTATACGTTGTACTTTTTTTTTTTAATCCAATGCCCCCCTCCGAGTCCAAAAAGTTTGGGGACCCCTGGTCTACGTCTACAGAACCCTCCAGGAAGTTGGATATTTGTCAGCTTCAAACACTGATGACATCTATTAAACAAGACAAGAAGCAAGGAATTAAACACGGACAGAATTCAATTTAGCTCAATTGAGGATAAACGTGTCGACCTGTAACCCCTCACAGCAATGGTTCTCAACCTTTTTTCAGTGATGTACCGGCCTGTGAACAATTTTTTAAATTCAAGTCCATTTTTTAAATTAAGGTCCATTTCAAAGTAGTAAATCCAAAAAGTACAATGCAGTATTTATTGTTCTTGTCGATAGAATTTGAAACACAAGCATGGACGCCCCTGCTTATTTCAGCAAGTCGATGCCAAGCCACATTTGTTACAACAGCGTGGCTTCGTAGTACAAACCCCGTTTCCATATGAGTTGGGAAATTGTGTAAGATGTAAATATAAATGGAATATGCTGTTTTGTTCTTTTCAGCAATATTTGTAGGTATACACCCGACGTTTATGTTGTACTTTTTTTTTAACCCAATGCCCCCCCCTGCAAGTCAAAAAGTTTGGGGACCCCTTGTCTAAATCCACAGTACCCTCCAGGAAGTTGGATATTTGTCAGCTTCAAACACTGATGACATCTATCAAACAAGACAAGAAGCAAGGAATTAAACACGGACAAAATTAAATTTAGCTCAATTGAGGAGAAACGTGTCGAATTGAAACCCCTCACAGCAGTGGTTCTTAACCTTTTTTCAGTGATGTACCCGCCTGTGAACCATTTTTTAAATTTAAGTCCATTTCACAGTAGTACATCCAAAAAGTACAATGCAGTATTTATTGTTTTTGTCTATAGAATTTGAAACACAAGCATGGATGCCCCTGCTTATTTCAGCAAGTCGATGCCAAGCCACATTCGTTATAGCAGCGTGGCTTCGTAGTACAAACCCCGTTTCCGTATGAGTTGGGAAATTGTGTAAGATGTAAATATAAATGGAATATGCTATTTTGTTCTTTTTAGCAAAATTTGTAGGTATACACCCGAGTTATACGTTGTACTTTTTTTTTAACCCAATGCCTCCCCTCCGAGTCAAAAAAGTTTGGGGACCCCTGGTCTACGTCTACAGAACCCTCCAGGAAGTTGGATATTTGTCAGCTTCAAACACTGATGACATCTATCAAACAAGACAAGAAGCAAGGAATTAAACACGGACAAAATTCAATTTAGCTCAATTGAGGAGAAACGTGTCGACCTGTAACCCCTCACAGCAGTGGTTCTCAACCTTTTTTCAGTGATGTACCCGCCTGTGAACATTTTTTTAAATTCAAGTCCATTTTTTAAATTCAAGTCCATTTCACAGTAGTAAATCCAAAAAGTACAATGCAGTATTTATTGTTCTTGTCGATAGAATTTGAAACACAAGCATGGACGCCCCTGCTTATTTCAGCAAGTCGATGCCAAGCTACTTTCGTTACAACAGCGTGGCTTCGTAGTACAAACCCCGTTTCCATATGAGTTGGGAAATTGTGTAAGATGTAAATATAAATAAAATATGCTGTTTTGGGTTTTTTTAGCAAAATTTGTAGGTATACACCCGAGTTATACTTTTTACTTTTTTTTTTTTAATCCAATGCCCCCCCTCCGAGTCAAAAAAGTTTGGGGACCCCTGGTCTAAGTCTACAGAACCCTCCAGGAAGTTGGTTATTTGTCAGCTTCAAACACTGATGACATCTATTAAACAAGACAAGAAGCAAGGAATTAAACACAGACAGAATTCAATTTAGCTCAATTGAAGAGAAATGTGTCGACCTGTAACCCCTCACAGCAGTGGTTCTCAACCTTTTTTCAGTGATGTACCCGCCTGTGAACAATTTTTTAAATTCAAGTCCATTTTTTTAAATTCAAGTCCATTTCACAGTAGTAAATCCAAAAAGTACAATGCAGTATTTATTGTTTTTGTCAATAGAATTTGAAACACAAGCATGGACGCCCCTGCTTATTTCAGCAAGTCGAAGCCAAGCCACATTCGTTACAACAGCGTGGCTTTGTAGTACAAACCCCGTTTCCATATGAGTTGGGAAATTGTGTAAGATGTAAATATAAATAAAATATGCTGTTTTGGGTTTTTTTTAGCAAAATTTGTAGGTATACACCCGAGTTATACGTTGTACTTTTTTTTTTTAATCAAATGCCCCCCTCCGAGTCAAAAAAGTTTGGGGACCCCTTGTCTAAATCCACAGTACCCTCCAGGAAGTTGGATATTTGTCAGGTTCAAACACTGATGACATCTATCAAACAAGACAAGAAGCAAGGAATTAAACACGGACAGAATTCAATTTAGCTCAATTGAGGAGAAACGTGTCGACCTGTAACCCCTCACAGCAGTGGTTCTCAACCTTTTTTCAGTGATGTACCCGCCTGTGAACAATTTTTTAAATTCAAGTCCATTTTTTTAAATTCAAGTCCATTTCACAGTAGTAAATCCAAAAAGTACAATGCAGTATTTATTGTTCTTGTTTATAGAATTTGAAACACAAGCATGGACGCCCCTGCTTATTTCAGCAAGTCGAAGCCAAGCCACATTCGTTACAACAGCGTTCCTTCGTAGTACAAACCCCGTTTCCATATGAGTTGGGAAATTGTGTAAGATGTAAATATAAATAAAATATGCTGTTTTGGGTTTTTTTTTAGCAAAATTTGTAGGTATACACCCGAGTTATACGTTGTACTTTTTTTTTTTAATCCAATGCCCCCCCTCCGAGTCAAAACAGTTTGGGGACCCCTTGTCTAAATCCACAGTACCCTCCAGGAAGTTGGATATTTGTCGGGTTCAAACACTGATGACATCTATTAAACAAGACAAGAAGCAAGGAATTAAACACGGACAGATATTCAATTTAGCTCAATTGAGGAGAAACGTGTCGACCTGCAACCCCTCACAGCAGTGGTTCTCAACCTTTTTTCAGTGATGTACCCGCCTGTGAACATTTTTTTAAATTCAAGTCCATTTCACAGTAGTAAATCCAAAAAGTACAATGCAGTATTTATTGTTTTTGTCGATAGAATTTGAAACACAAGCATGGACGCCCCTGCTTATTTCAGCAAGTCGATGCCAAGCCACATTCGTTACAAGAGCGTGGCTTCGTAGTACAAACCCCGTTTCCGTATGAGTTGGGAAATTGTGTAAGATGTAAATATAAATAAAATATGCTGTTTTGGTTGTTTTTTAGCAAAATTTGTAGGTATACACCCGAGTTATACTTTGTACTTTTTTTTTTTAATCCAATGCCCCCCCTCCGAGTCAAAACAGTTTGGGGACCCCTTGTCTAAATCCACAGTACCCTCCAGGAAGTTGGATATTTGTCAGCTTCAAACACTGATGACATCTATTAAACAAGACAAGAAGCAAGGAATTAAACACGGACAGAATTCAATTTAGCTCAATTCAGGAGAAACGTGTCGACCTCTAACCCCTCACAGCAGTGGTTCTCAACCTTTTTTCGGTGATGTACCCGCCTGTGAACAATTTTTTGAATTCAATTCCATTTTTTAAATTAAAGTCCATTTCAAAGTAGTAAATCCAAAAAGTACAATGCAGTATTTATTGTTTTTGTCGATAGAATTTGAAACACAAGCATGGACGCCCCTGCTTATTTCAGCAAGTCGATGCCAAGCCACATTCGTTACAACAGCGTGGCTTCGTAGTACAAACCCCGTTTCCATATGGGTTGGGAAATTGTGTAAGATGTAAATATAAATGGAATATGCTGTTTTGTTCTTTTCAGCAAAATTTGTAGGTATACACCCGACGTTTATGTTGTACTTTTTTTTTTAACCCAATGCCCCCCCCTCCAAGTCAAAAAGTTTGGGGACCCCTGGTCTAAGTCTACAGTACCCTCCAGGAAATTGGATATTTGTCAGGTTCAAACACTGATGACATCTATCAAACAAGACAAGAAGCAAGGAATTAAACACGGACAGAATTCAATTTAGCTCAATTGAGGAGAAACGTGTCGACCTGTAACCCCTCACAGCAGTGGTTCTCAACCTTTTTTCAGTGATGTACCCGCCTGTGAACAATTTTTTAAATTCAAGTCCATTTTTTTAAATTCAAGTCCATTTCACAGTAGTATATCCAAAAAGTACAATGCAGTATTTATTGTTTTTGTCAATAGAATTTGAAACACAAGCATGGACGCCCCTGCTTATTTCAGCAAGTCGAAGCCAAGCCACATTCGTTATAACAGCGTGGCTTCGTAGTACAAACCCCGTTTCCATATGAGTTGGGAAATTGTGTAAGATGTAAATATAAATATAATATGCTGTTTTGGGGTTTTTTAAAGCAAAATTTGTAGGTATACACCAGAGTTATTTGTTGTACTTTTTTTTTTAACCCAATGTCCTCCCTCCGCGTCAAAAAGTTTGGGGACCCCTTGTCTAAATCCACAGTACCCTCCAGGAAGTTGGATATTTGTCAGCTTCAAACACTGATGACATCTATTAAACAAGACAAGAAGCAAGAAATTAAACACGGACAGAATTCAATTCAGCTCAATTGAGGAGAAACGTGTCGACCTGTAACCCCTCACAGCATTGGTTCTCAACCTTTTTTCAGTGATGTACCCGCCTGTGAACAATTGTTTTAATTCAAGTACCCCCTAATCAGAGCAAAGCATTTTGGTTGAAAAAAAAGAGAGAAAGAAGTAAAATACAGCACTATGTCATCAGTTTCTGATTTATTAAATTGTACAAACCCCGTTTCCATATGAGTAGGGACATTTTGTTGGATGTAAATATAAACGGAATAAAATGATTTGCGAATCATTTTCAACCCATATTCAGTTTTATATGCTACAAAGACAACATATTTGATGTTCAAACTGATAAACTTATTTTTTTTTTGCAAATAATCATTAACTTTAGAATTTGATGCCGGCAACACGTGACAAAGAAGTTGGGAAAGGTGGCAATAAATACTGATAAAATTGAGGAATGCTCATCAAACACTTATTTTCTACACCCCACAGGTGTGCAGGCTAATTGGGAACAGCTTCCCAAAAAATGCTCAGTCTTTCACAAGAAAGGATGGGGCGAGGTACACCCCTTTGTCCACAACTGCTTGAGCAAATAGTCAAACAGTTTAAGAACAACGTTTCTCAAAGTGCAATTGCAAGAAATTTAGGGATTTCAACATCTACGGTCCATAATATCATCAAAAGGTTCAGAGAATCTGGAGAAATCACTCCACGTAAGCGTCATGGCTGGAAACCAACATTGAATGACCGTGACCATCGATCCCTCAGACTGCACTGTATCAAAAAACCAACATCAATCTCTAAAGGATATCACCACATGGGCTCAGGAACACTTCAGAAAACTACTGTCGCTAAATACAGTTTGTTTATATTTACATCTAACACAATTTCCCAACTCATATGGAAACGGGGTTTCTAAAAGAGTGCGGGTACTAGACTGGCCTACATGTAGTCCAGTTTGAAAGTCTAAAAAAAAGGTTGTTTAACGAATCAATACAGCAAGTTTTAAAGTTTGCAAAACCTTTAATCTTCTTGTGAAAAAAAAATAGACCCATTTAACGCCCTTTTTAAACATACAGACCCACAAAAAATCGATTTGAATAGGGATTATTGTCAGGTGGAGTTTGTGACGAACCCCAAGATGCAGAGAGGGCGGCAGGCATCGTGCAGGTAAGCATGATTTAATTTAACAGTAAAACAAGGACAAACAAAAGGGTACAAACAAAAGGCGCGCGCACGGCGGAGAACAAACTTGGCTATGAACAAAAACTAGCACAAAGGCTAACTGTGGACTAGAAACAAAAACACTTACTGTGACACGAAGGAACTATGGCATGAGCAGAGTGAACAGAAGTAAACACAGCTACAACGATAAGTATTAATTACATTGACAGGTAGTGGTGACAATAATCCAGCACTGACTGGTGGGGAAGTCAGCTTTAAATAGTACCTGGCTGATTGACACCAGGTGTGGCCAGGTGCCCATCAGCCACAGCTGGGGAGACACAGCACTCAGGGAGACAAACAGGAAACTGACAAAATAAGAGGAAAAACTAAAACATGGCCAAGGCTGACAAATTCTAAATCAATTCATCATTTTCACAAATCGAGTTAAAAAAAACAGTGACAACAAATAAATATTTTTTTTATATATTTTTAAAAATATACGTTAGGTCAAGAAAAAACACGCTATTTTGTCATATTTTTAAAAACATAGTCAAGGTTTCTGTGGTTTATCCGTTACACACATATATACATATATATATACATGTATGTATATATATATATATATATATATATATATATATATATATATATATATATATATATGTATATATATATATATATATATATATATGTATATATACATATATACATATATATATATATGTGTGTATATGTATGTATATGTATATATATGTATATATATATATATTATATATATATATATGTATATATATATATATATATATATATATATATATATACATATATATATATATATATATATATATATATATGTGTGTGTGTATATATGTATGTATATATATGTATATATATATACATATATATACATACATATACACACACATATATATATATACATATATATATATGTGTGTGTCTGTATATGTATGTATATGTATATATATATATATATATATATATATATATATATATATATATATATATATATATATATATATATATATATATATATATATATTAATCTCCAGGCTTAGGTCAGGCTGATTAGAAAAATAAGTACTAACTATTACTGTATAATTAATACTGTTCTAAAATAAAAATGTAATGAATATGTTTAACTAAACTGTCAATAAATTTCAAGTGAAAATTAAAAAAAAAAAAAAAAAACATTTTAAAAAATTCACATCCCTAGCTTTTTACATTGTCTTAATTGACCTTTTCTTTGACGCACTGCCATCATAAGAGTCCGCCTCACGCTCCAATGGTGAAAAATAGGTTACCCAAACAGAACAAAAAATGATTATTTTGTCATAACGAACATTTATGGGAGTGTGCATGACAAAGACCGCTATTTGTCTTTCATGTCGTTTATTTCATTCCATTTTAAATGTATTTTTAATGATGAAGTATTTCAATCATAAGGTAAACAAAGCGTTACATAATCCCGCTCATGAGCGTGTGAGAGCAGACGCGATGCACTGCTTCACTTTTCGCGTTATCTCACCTTCTGTTGGAGAAGCCGCCTTTCAATAATCCGAGGAGAGGATTTAAAATCTGATAGCGCTTTATTTAAGTGCTTTATCCGCTGTCTTAATGGACCTGCTGAGATCATATCCCATACTCCGATATTATTATTGCCATTGGGTCAAGGAGATATTTAACGTTTAAAAAATATATATATATCTCATTGTGACAGGGAGCTTTTATTATGAAAATATTTTTTTTTAATGGGTAAACATTTGTATCAGTGTTTGATAAAATTTGACACCGGTTAGGAATCATCAGAGATCAAAGAAATGACTGTTGAATAAACCATTGGTTGACTCAACACTAATTTATGTCACGGTTTAAACAAAATTAAAAACCAAAACATGTAATTTGTTAGTAAAACACACACAGGCTAATGCTACGACTACGGGGGATGATAAACAACAACGTAACTTAGCGATAAACACGTAATTTTAAACCTAACTATACTTATAAAAAGGTGCTGCAAGGCATGCTGGGAATCAGGTAGTTCTCCAAATGATGATACAATGACAAATTGTCAGCTAGTTATTTTTTTGTTATGCATTTGACGATGGTTTTATTGGATAGAGGTTTAACAGAAAATTGTTGATAAAATAATAATAAAATATATACAATTTGAAAATATATATAATGAAATATAAAAGAACAAATATCTATTATTGAATTGTAGCTTTGTTTTAAGTATTCATTAACATTGTTAATTTCACTACTAATTTTATCAATAATAAAGTAATATTTAGTGAATATTTTACAATTCTATTTTTTTCAATACATATTTGGAAATTTGTATTACATACTTTACTATGGAAAGTGTTACAGTAATAAATGAAAAAGTAAACGAATAAAAGTATATATATATATATATATATATATCAAATAATTCATATTAATATGGTAGTTATTATTATTATCATTATTGTTATTATTATTGTTATAAATAATTAGAATAGTATTACTATTACAAATATGCATTTATGGACATTTTATAATGTAAAAGGTTCAACAAACTGAAAGAAAACTGAAAAAAAAAATATATATGGATGAAATTATAAATTAAGAAATGCATTCTAAATACTTTTTTATCATTTTTAGCAGTGGTATCATAATAATAAAGTCAAATTTTTATTTCGTTATGGAAGTATAGATAAATATATAAATTATAAAATTAATTAAATATTATATAATAAATATTATATATATACACACATATACATATATATATATATATATATGTATATTTGTATGTATATATACATATATATATATCTATATCTATATATATATATATATATATATATATAAAATTATTATTAGTATGATTATTATTATCATCATTCTTTTGAGGAAAGGGGGTAATCTCAACAGCTCCAGTTAGACACAATATATGATTATACAAAAATGCAAATGAGCTGACAGTCGTGATATCGCCTCGTCTCTGCTCTGTCTGCATCACAGTACTCCATGTTCGACCTTGGCAGTCAGCAGGCCGATTCTGGAAACAAACACTAATATGAGACTGGCTTGCAATCTTTTGGATTGCCAGCTTGGTACAAACAAAGAAAAATACGATTTCAGCACAATTGATAATAACTATAGCAACAGCCCTTAAGCATAAGAGTTGTGTGATTAATATTCACATAATTATTCTAACAAGGCTATATGACTTGAGGTCCTATAAAAGTTTTGATTGCGTTTAAACAAGGAATAATTCAACAAGTGTTAAAGGTGTTAAATATATTGCATCGTTGGGGGATGTGTTTGCAATATTTTTGAGTGGCCCATGCAACTAAATATTAGAAACATGTACAGACGAAAAATAGTGTTATGTAGCTGATTGTGGCCGGTGCTTATGTTTTGTTAAAGGCACTGACAATGTCATTTGCAGCTCCAAATCACACTTTGATTGTCACGCGGCTGCAGTGACAACAAGATCACGACGACCCCGTCCCTGCATCAAATTATGACAACGCTCAAGTATTGGATAAATTGAGCTGCGGCGTCCCCGTCGTAATTATACAACTCTGCACACACAAACAGCTGCTGTACTCATCCAAGGGTCTGGGAGAGGGAGGGGGGGGTCACGCTTATCCCCAAAGCCTCCAGACAGAGGAAGTCAATCACAGTGAGGAGGTGCGGCGGCGATGGGTTACAGAGGCGACTACCGGCGTTTATCTACGCTTGCACACGTAATTAACCTGAGAGTCAACTTTTGTGTTATGGAGCCGCTTTACTTCACGCCATCAATTTCAGCTTAATGTAAGCTCATGTACGCCAAAGTATGTCAATGCCTCACTGGGGCTCTTTTATATTAGGGGTGGTGTCCCATTTCCACAGTTTAAAATGCATATTATATATATATGTGTGTGTGTGTGTGTGTGTGTGTGTGTGTGTGTGTGTGTGTGTGTGTGTGTGTGTGTGTGTGTGTGTGTGTGTGTGTATACATTAGGTTAGGAGAAAACACAGAGGCTAGTTCATGTCTACATGTATATGTATATATATATATGTATATATGTATATATGCATAAATAAATATGTGTGTGTATACACATATACATACATATATATATATATATATATATATATATATATATATACATACATTATATATATATACATACATTATATATATATATATATATATATATATATATATATGTATATATATGTATGTATATGTGTATACATCTGGATGTATATATATATGTGTGCATATATGTGTGTATTTGTATATATATATATATATATATATATATATATATATATATATATATATGTATGTATATGTGTATACATCTGGATGTATATATATATATATATATATATATGTGTGCATATATGTGTGTATTTGTATGTATCTGTGTGTTTGTATATATATATATATATATATATATGTATATATATATATATATATATATATATATATATATGTATATATATATATATATGTGTGTGTGTATATGTATGTGCACATATATGTGTATATATGTATGTATATGTGTGTTTTTATATATGTGTATGTATATATATATATATATATATATATATATATATATGTGTGTGTGTATATGTATGTGTACATATATGTGTGTGTATATATATATATACACACATATATGTATATACGTATGTATACATATATATATATATATGTGTGTGTGTATATGTATGTGCACATATATGTGTATATATGTGTATATATATATACACATATATGTATATATGTATGTATATGTGTGTTTTTATATATGTGTATGTATGTATATATATATATATATATATATATATATGTGTGTGTGTATATGTATGTGTACATATATGTGTGTATATATATATATACACACATACATGTATATATGTATGTATATGTGTGTTTTTATATATGTGTATATATATATATGTATGTATATGTATGTATATATATATATATATATATATATATATATATATATATATATATATATATATATATATATATATAGATATATATACATATAAATATATATACATGTGTAAGTGTCTGTTTTGTCAGTACTTGTATTATGATTTCCCTATGAAATAACAAAAAATATATTTAAAAAAAAAGAAAAAAATTATTCAAATAAAAAATAAATAAACAGAAATAAGTAAAAATAATACCAAATAATAGAATATACGTAAAACAGTTTAAAAATATATTAATTATTGATTAATTTATAAATAAAATAATAATAATTTACAGAAGAATCATAATTGAATTATGTATTTGTAAAATTCCTATCCCTACCATTCATCCATCACTACTAGTAATATAAAGAATTTTACTTTAAAGTTTTTTTTTCACAGATAAGTTAACAAATATAGTAATCCCAACCTGGCAGGCTCTCCAAACAAAGTCCGACCATCCTGACAAGACAAAAAGAGAATTAAAAATGAACATCACACCTTCTTGTCGTCCGTAATTGGAAATGGATTTGGAAGCACCGAAGCACAGTGAATCCATATTGCCGAGCGCCCACTAACGCGGAGCACTAATGTCTCCAAATCACGACGGCCAGCGAGTTAACCCGCGCAGAAACGACACGTTGTTGCCGGGGCTCGACGGTAAAAGAGTGATGGGCTCCGAGGCGTCTTGTTTTTATGTCGCACATAAAGATGACGAGGCCGTGTGGGTCCACTGGCCATGTGGATACACTGATAAAGGCCGTGGAATCGATACCACCCCCCCACCCCCCCGCTGCTTTATGATCTCTGCGCCGAGTGCTTATGTGGCATCTGACCTCTGACCCGCCACGCTTGGAGGTTTTCCTCGGAGCTTGCAAACGCCCCGCGGCCTCGCGAGGGGTCACTAAAATATCATTCGCTCGTATCCTCCTCAACCACTTTCGGCGGACTGACCCCTGAGGGACTCCACAACCCTGCAGACCTGTCGTCAGGTGAAAGGTCGTTCGTTTTTTGTTTTTTTTTGCTGAGGAGAGTCCTGCAGAGAGGAGAGAATTATCAGAAAGTAGCTTCAAAGAGCGCCGCCCTGCTGGTGAAATGAAGGATCGCATGTTAACTTGAATGCAGGCTCAAAATTAAATGAATTCATCTTTAAATTATTAATGAAAGGTGTCATTAATTAATTAGAATTAAAAAAAAAAGACATGAGTGCGTTATTAAATGTGTCATGAATTTACTTTATATAAAATTACATTTATTTAATAATTTACCGGTTCATAGTTTAATCAATTATTGATTTTTAATGTTTATTTATTTATTTCAGCTGCTTTGTTTACTGTATATTTTTAAATATCTACCGCTTCTCCCTTTCTGGGGTCGTTCAAAAAAACGAATTGATAAAAACATGACTGAAATAAGTGTACATTTTCAAACGTAATTCCGCTAGAAACTATAGAGAATATAAGAAAAATAGCGAATGTATCGTTATTTTTATTGTACATTGTACAACAAAATTGTAAGCAAAAACTAATTAAGTGCAAATTCATAATACCGTATTTACTTGAATTAATTTAAAACCCCTTCTCACTCCGGCACTTACCAAAGGCATGTGGTAAATTTAGGCCTGCGCTTGAAAATTTGAGTGTGATGTAAGGATACCATCATGAACAGAGGAAAGACTTACTAGTCAGAGATAAGCCTTGAAGAGCGCCGCCCTGCTGGTGAAATGGTCTAATGAATAGAGGATCAGCATTAAAAGAATACATCTTTAAATTATTAATTAAATGTGTCATTAATTAATTAAAATAAAATAAATAAAGACATGAGTGCGTTATTAATGCGTCATGAATTTACTTTATATAAAATTACATTTATTTAATAATTTAACCAGTTCATGGTTTAATCAATTATCGATTTTTAATGTTTATTTATTTATTTCAGCTGCTTTGTTTACTGTATATTTTTAAATATCCATTTTCTACCGCTTCTCCCTTTTTGGGGTCGTTCCAAAAAAACGAATTGATAAAAACATGACTAAAATAAGTGTACATTTTCAAACGTAATTCCGCTAGAAACTATGGAGAATAGAAGAAAAATAGAGAATAATTCGTTATTTTTATCGTACAACAAAATTGTAAGCAAAAACTAATTTAGTGCAAATTCATAATACCATCCATCCATCCATTTTCTACCGCTTTTCCCTTTTGGGGGTCGTTCAAAAAAACGAATTGATAAAAAAATTACTAAAATAAGTGTACATTTTCAAATTTAATTTCACTAGAAACTATAGAAAATAGAAGAAAAATAGAGAATGTATCGTTATTTTTATTGTACATTGTACAACAAAATTGTAAGCAAAAACTAATTTAGTGCAAATTCATAATACCATCCATCCATCCATTTCTACCGCTTCTCCCTTTTGGGGGTCGTTCAAAAAAACGAATTGATAAAAACATGACTAAAATAAGTGTACATTTTCAAATGTAATTCCGCTAGAAACTATAGAGAATAGAAGAAAAATAGAGAATTAATCGTTATTTTTATCGTACAACAAAATTGTAAGCAAAAACTAATTTAGTGCAAATTCATAATACCATCCATCCATCCATTTTCTACCGCTTCTACAATCGGGCGGAAGGCGGGGTACACCCTGGACAAGTCGCCACCTCATCGCAGGGCCAACACAGATAGACAGACAACATTCCGTATTTCCTTGAATTGCCGCCAGGGCGCTAATTAATTTAAAACCTCTACCAAAGGCATGTGGTAAATTTAGGCCTGCGCTTAAAAATTTGAGTGTGATGTAAGGATACCATCATGAACAGAGGAAAGACTTACTAATCAGAGATGAGCCTTAAAGAGCGCCGCCCTGCTGGTGAAATGGTCTAATGAAGGATCGCATGTAAACCTGAATAGAGGATCAAAATTAAATGAATACATCTTTAAATTATTAATAAAATGTGTCATTAATTAATTAAAATTAAAAAAATAAAGACATGAGTGCATTATTAAATGCGTCATAAATTTACTTTATATAAAATTACATTTATTTAATAATTTAACCAGTTCATGGTTTAATTAATTATTGATTTTTAATGTTTATTTATTTATTTCAGCTGTTTTGTTTACTGTATATTTCTAAATATCCATTTTCTACCGCTTCTCCCTAATTGTCAATATGTTTAAAATGCTAATTGTTTGCATTTTATTTGGACCTTGGGACGCACAGGCAGCAGGCAAGTGCACAAAATTGTGTTTTATATGCAAGTAATATAAATAAAATGCTAATTGTTTTCATTTTATTTGGACCCCGGGATGCAGAGGCAGCAGGCAAGTGCACACGACAAGCCCTTTTTATTAGAAAAAAACGTGGATAACACGAAAACAAAGATGTGTACAATTGTACCAACAATCAATATCCATGTTTTTTGTAGGTTTAAAAAGTTACAATGTTTACATTCTGATGCATGTTTGGACCACGGGACGCAGAGACAGCAGGCAAGTGCACACGACAAGCCCTATTTATTAGAAAAAAACGTGGATAACACGAAAACAAAGATGTGTACAATTGTGCCAACAATCAATATGCATGTTTTTGTTAGGTTTAAATGGTTACAATGTTACATTCTGGTGCATGTTTGGACCCCGGAACACAGAAACAGCAGGAAAGTGCACAAGATAAGCCCTTGTTATTAGAAAAAAACGTGGATAACACGAAAACAAAGATGTGTACAATTGTACCAACAATCAATATCCATGTTTTTTTTTAGGTTTAAATGGTTACAATGTTACATTCTGATGCATATTTGGACCCCGGGACGCAGAGACAGCAGGCAAGTGCACACGATAAGCCCTTTTTATTAGAAAAAAAAACGTGGATAACACGAAAACAAAGATGTGTACAATTGTGCCAACAATCAATATATATGTTTTTGTTAGGTTTAAATGGTTACAATGTTACATTCTGATGCATGTTTGGACCCCGGGACGCAGAGACAGCAGGCAAGTGCACACGATAAGCCCTTTTTATTAGAAAAAAACGTGGATAACACGAAAACAAAGATGTGTACAATTGTGCCAACAATCAATATATATGTTTTTGTTAGGTTTAAATGGTTACAAAGTTACATTCTGATGCATGTTTGGACCCCGGGACGCAGAGACAGCAGGCAAGTGCATACGACAAGCCCTTGTTATTAGAAAAAAAACGTGGATAACACGAAAACAAAGATGTGTACAATTGTGCCAATTATCAATATCCATGTTTTTTTTTAGGTTTAAATAGTTACAATATTTACATTCTGATGCCTGTTTGGACCCCGGGTTGCAGAGACAGCAGGCAAGTGCACACGATAAGCCCTTTTTATTAGAAAAAAACGTGGATAACACAAAAACAAAGATGTGTACAATTGTGTCAACAATCAATATATATGTTTTTGTTAGGTTTAAATGGTTACAATGTTACATTCTGATGCATTTTTGGACCCCGGGACGCAGAGACAGCAGGCAAGTGCACAAGATAAGCCCTTTTTATTAGAAAAAAACGTGGATAACACGAAAACAAATATGTGTGCAATTGTGCCAACAATCAATATGCATGTTTTTTTAGGTTTAAATAGATACAATGTTACATTCTGATGCATGTTTGGACCCCGGAACACAGAGACAGCAGGAAAGTGCACAAGATAAGCCCTTTTTATTAGAAAAAAACGTAGATAACACAAAAACAAAGATATGTACAATTGTGCCAACAATCAATACATATATTTTTGTTCGGTTTAAATGGTTACAATGTTACATTCTGATGCATGTTTGGACCCCGGGTTGCAGAGACAGCAGGCAATTGCACACGATAAGCCCTTTTTAATAGAAAAAAACGTGGATAACACGAAAACAAAGATGTGTATAATTGTGTCAACAATCAATATCCATGTTTTTGTTAGGTTTAAATGGTTACAATGTTACATTCTGATGCATGTTTGGACCCCGGGACGCAGAGACAGCAGGCAAGTGCACACGATAAGCCCTTTTTATTATAAAAAACGTGGATAACACGAAAACAAAGATGTGTACAATTGTACCAACAATCAATATCCATGTTTTTCGTAGATTTAAAAAGTTACAATGTTTACATTCTGATGCATGTTTGGACCCCGGGACGCAGAGACAGCAGGCAAGTGCACACGATAAGCCCTTTTTATTAGGAAAAAACGTGGATAACACGAAAACAAAGATGTGTACAATTGTGCCAACGATCAATATCCATGTTTTTTCTGGTTTAAATGGTTTCCATGTTTACATTCTGATGCATGTTTGGACCCCGGTACGCAGAGACAGCAGGCAAGTGCACACGATAAGCCCTTTTTATTATAAAAAACGTGGATAACACGAAAACAAAGATGTGTACAATTGTGCCAACAATCAATATCCATGTTTTTGTTAGGTTTAAATGGTTACAATGTTACATTCTGATGCATGTTTGGACCCCGGGATGCAGAGACAGCAGGCAAGTGCGCACGACAAGCCCTTTTTATTAGAAAAAAAACGTGGATAACACGAAAACAAAGATGTGTACGATTGTGCCAACAATCAATATCCATGGGGTTTTTTTTGGTTTAAATGGTTTCAATGTTTATATTTTGATGCATGTTTGGACCCCGGGACGCAGAGACAGCAGGCAAGTGCACACGACAAGCCCTTTTTATTAGAAAAAAACGTGGATAACACGAAAACAAAGATGTGTACAATTGTGCCAACAATCAATATCCATGTTTTTTTTTAGGTTTAAATGGTTTCAATGTTTATTCTGATGCATGTTTGGACCCCGGGACGCAGAGACAGCAGGCAAGTGCACAAGATAAGCCCTTGTTATTAGAAAAAAACGTGGATAACACGAAAACAAAGATGTGTACAATTGTACCAACAATCAATATCCATGTTTTTTTTTAGGTTTAAATGGTTACAATGTTACATTCTGATGCATATTTGGACCCCGGGACGCAGAGACAGCAGGCAAGTGCACACGATAAGCCCTTTTTATTAGAAAAAAAAACGTGGATAACACGAAAACAAAGATGTGTACAATTGTGCCAACAATCAATATATATGTTTTTGTTAGGTTTAAATGGTTACAATGTTACATTCTGATGCATGTTTGGACCCCGGGACGCAGAGACAGCAGGCAAGTGCACACGATAAGCCCTTTTTATTAGAAAAAAACGTGGATAACACGAAAACAAAGATGTGTACAATTGTGCCAACAATCAATATATATGTTTTTGTTAGGTTTAAATGGTTACAAAGTTACATTCTGATGCATGTTTGGACCCCGGGACGCAGAGACAGCAGGCAAGTGCATACGACAAGCCCTTGTTATTAGAAAAAAAACGTGGATAACACGAAAACAAAGATGTGTACAATTGTGCCAATTATCAATATCCATGTTTTTTTTTAGGTTTAAATAGTTACAATATTTACATTCTGATGCCTGTTTGGACCCCGGGTTGCAGAGACAGCAGGCAAGTGCACACGATAAGCCCTTTTTATTAGAAAAAAACGTGGATAACACAAAAACAAAGATGTGTACAATTGTGTCAACAATCAATATATATGTTTTTGTTAGGTTTAAATGGTTACAATGTTACATTCTGATGCATTTTTGGACCCCGGGACGCAGAGACAGCAGGCAAGTGCACAAGATAAGCCCTTTTTATTAGAAAAAAACGTGGATAACACGAAAACAAATATGTGTGCAATTGTGCCAACAATCAATATGCATGTTTTTTTAGGTTTAAATAGATACAATGTTACATTCTGATGCATGTTTGGACCCCGGAACACAGAGA
This sequence comes from Nerophis ophidion, assembly GCF_033978795.1. Taxonomy (NCBI): domain Eukaryota; kingdom Metazoa; phylum Chordata; class Actinopteri; order Syngnathiformes; family Syngnathidae; genus Nerophis; species Nerophis ophidion. The sequence continues at coordinate 10,021,740 of NC_084617.1, read as the reverse complement.
CAGCAGGAAAGTGCACAAGATAAGCCCTTTTTATTAGAAAAAAACGTAGATAACACAAAAACAAAGATATGTACAATTGTGCCAACAATCAATACATATATTTTTGTTCGGTTTAAATGGTTACAATGTTACATTCTGATGCATGTTTGGACCCCGGGTTGCAGAGACAGCAGGCAATTGCACACGATAAGCCCTTTTTAATAGAAAAAAACGTGGATAACACGAAAACAAAGATGTGTATAATTGTGTCAACAATCAATATCCATGTTTTTGTTAGGTTTAAATGGTTACAATGTTACATTCTGATGCATGTTTGGACCCCGGGACGCAGAGACAGCAGGCAAGTGCACACGATAAGCCCTTTTTATTATAAAAAACGTGGATAACACGAAAACAAAGATGTGTACAATTGTACCAACAATCAATATCCATGTTTTTCGTAGATTTAAAAAGTTACAATGTTTACATTCTGATGCATGTTTGGACCCCGGGACGCAGAGACAGCAGGCAAGTGCACACGATAAGCCCTTTTTATTAGGAAAAAACGTGGATAACACGAAAACAAAGATGTGTACAATTGTGCCAACGATCAATATCCATGTTTTTTCTGGTTTAAATGGTTTCCATGTTTACATTCTGATGCATGTTTGGACCCCGGTACGCAGAGACAGCAGGCAAGTGCACACGATAAGCCCTTTTTATTATAAAAAACGTGGATAACACGAAAACAAAGATGTGTACAATTGTGCCAACAATCAATATCCATGTTTTTGTTAGGTTTAAATGGTTACAATGTTACATTCTGATGCATGTTTGGACCCCGGGATGCAGAGACAGCAGGCAAGTGCGCACGACAAGCCCTTTTTATTAGAAAAAAAACGTGGATAACACGAAAACAAAGATGTGTACGATTGTGCCAACAATCAATATCCATGGGGTTTTTTTTGGTTTAAATGGTTTCAATGTTTATATTTTGATGCATGTTTGGACCCCGGGACGCAGAGACAGCAGGCAAGTGCACACGACAAGCCCTTTTTATTAGAAAAAAACGTGGATAACACGAAAACAAAGATGTGTACAATTGTGCCAACAATCAATATCCATGTTTTTTTTTAGGTTTAAATGGTTTCAATGTTTATTCTGATGCATGTTTGGACCCCGGGACGCAGAGACAGCAGGCAAGTGCACATGACAAGCCCTTTTTATTAGAAAAAAACGTGGATAACACGAAAACAAAGATGTGTACAATTGTGCCAACAATCAATATCCATGTTTTTTTTTTGTTTCAATGGTGACAATGTTACATTTTGATGCATATTTGGACCCCGGGACGCAGAGACAGCAGGAAAGTGCACAAGATAAGCCCTTTTTATTAGAAAAAAACGTGGATAACACGAAAACAAAGATGTGTACAATTGTGGCAACAATCAAGATCCATGTTTTTGTTAGGTTTAAATGGTTACAATGTTACATTCTGATTTATATTTGGACCCCGGGACGCAGAGACAGCAGGCAAGCGCATGTAACAAGCGCTTTTATGTCTAACTTTTCACATGAAAATAGTATCATTTGGTTCTCTTGCACCGTAGTGTTAACATTATTTTGGGGCGTGCCTGACTATTTGTGCAACGGACGTGGCCTTCAGCGCAACCCACCAGGAAATGGGGGCGGCGACAGATTTACGTGCTGCAACTTTTGGAGCCGAGGCAGGTTGTTAAATCCCGGCCCGTCTTAATCTTTCATGCTCTGACGTCTCTGAAGTCTTCCAGGAGCCTGTTTTATTTATCCTTGTTGACCCACAGTGGACACGCTCCAGCGCCCTAATTGGGCCCCTTGTTCCCCAGCATCATTTGGACAACCGTGCCGCTCGCCCGCTCTGTGGGACTCTTTATGCAAATGAGGTCGGCGGCCATGTTTTTTTTTTTCAACTTCCCTCTCTTGCCATAAACTCACTATCCTCCACTTGTTATCACCTCACATCCCGCCTTCCCCTCAGTCAAAGGCATGAATCACAGGACAAATTGAGGCGTGTGCCCCTCCTCCTCCTCCGCCCCTCGACCCAAACAGCCTCGTCTTTATTTAACGTCCGCACCGCACGCTTAAATTTGATCTCGGACGTGAAGCGATGGAGACTTTTGCCTGTGTTGACATCATAAAGCCGAGCAAGATTAAAAGCTCTGCTGTGCTCGTCTGTCACCTGTGGAGGGAGGTTTCCTGTTGGAGGCCTGTTTAGACACCGCCCTCTGCTGGATGCCAACAGTATTGCAGTAAAAAAAATATATATATATGGAGATGGGGCTATTGCTGTCTGCAGGAGCAAAGGTACCCGCCTCTGTCCATGGTGCTGAGGACGCTTAAACCTGCACGCTTGGCTCTTGTGCCGTGTGCAGTGGAGCTGCTAGGAAGCGACTTCCACGTATATATATATATATATATATATATATATATATATATATATATATATATATATATATATATATAGGTGTAAGTCAGCGCTGCCTGTAGGAGGAAAAGTCATCGCCGCTGTCCATGGTACTGAGGACGTGCAGTGAGGGGCGAAGCCTGTGTTGACGGCGGGACACAGCTGGCGGGTGATTAGATTCCACAGGTGGTACGTGTTAGTCTAATCATCTGTTGTCTTTAACAGTAAGCGGCCGGGAGCAGGGCGAGAGAGAGGACTGGGAGTGACGGCAACGTCACGACATGCCGAAAAAACATTTTGGAAAATGTTGTTGAAAACATTAAAACTTTGTTAAACCTGTATTGTGCCATGTTTACAGTGGAGCTGCTAGGAAGCGACTTCCACCTATATATATATATATATATATATATATATATATATATATATATATATATATATATATATATATATATATATATATATATATATATATATATATGCCTGTAGGAGGAAAAGTCACCGCCGCTGTCCATGTGTACTGAGGTGGAGTACCGGCGGGCAGGGGCGGGAAAGTGTTTATTGGCGAGTCACAGCTGGCAGGTGATTACATTTCACAGGTGGTACGTGTTAATCTAATCATCTGTTGTCTTTAACTGTAAGTGGCCGGGAGCAGGAGGGAAGAGAGGATACGGACGTGGAGAGAAGACTTTATGTGAAAACATTATTATTAAAACCTTGTTAAAACTTGCACGGTTGGCTGCTGTGCCGTGTCTGACAGTGGGACTGCGAGGACGCTATATATATATATATATATATATATATATAGATATGTTTTTTTTTTCAGAATGCTAATGTTAGCATTTTATCATTTTCAACTTATATTCAATTGAATAGACTGCAAAGACAATATGTTTAACGTTTGAACTGGACCAATGTTGTTATTTTTGGCAAATATTAGCTCATTTGGAATTTGACGCCTGCAACGTGGTTAAAAAAAGCTGGCACAAGTGGCAAAAAAGACTGAGAAAGTTGAGGGATGCTCATCAAACACTTATTTGGAACATCCCACAGGTGAACAGGTGAATTAGGAACAGGTGGGTGCCGTGATTGGGTATAAAAGCAGCTTCTGTGAAATGCTTAGTCATTCACAAACAAGGATGGGGCGAGGGTCACCACTTTGTGAACAAATGCGTGAGGAAATTGTCGAACAGTTTAAAAACATTTCTCAACAAGCTTTTGCAAGGAATTTAGGGATTTTACCATCTACGGTCCGTAATATCATCAAAAGGTTCAGAGAATCTGGAGAAATCACTGCACAAAAGCGATGACATTACAGAAAAAAGTGACATTGGTGTGTAAAGGATATCAACATAGGGGCTCAGGAACACTTCAGAAAAACATTGTCAGTAACTACAGTTTGTCGCTACATCTAAAACTCCACTTTGCAAAGCGAAAGTGATTTATCAACAACACCCAGAAACGCCGCAAGAGTCGCTGGGGCCAAGCTCCTCTAAGATGGACTGATACTAGGTGTAAAAAGTATTATTTGGTTTGGCGAGCCCACATTTCAAATTGTTTTTGGAAACTGTGGACGTCAAAGAAGAAAAGAACCATTCGGATTTTTATAAGCGCAAACCAATCAATCAATCAATTCCTTTATTGTCATTGTCATAAATAACACTTAAGTCATACATGACAACGAGATTTCCTTTGAGCTTTGTTCAGCGGCATAGAAACTGCATTGATGTGCAGGTTGACCATAGTTAATAGTTTAGCTTAGCATTTGTTTATGAGAAAAAAGTTGAAAAGCCAGCATCTGTGATGGTATGAGGGTGTATTAGTGGCCAAGACATGGGTAACTTACACATCTGTGAAGGCACCATTAATGCTGAAAGGTACATACAGGTTTTGGAGCAACATATGTTGTCATCCAAGCAACGTTGTCATTATTTCAGCAAGACAATGCTAACCCACACGTTACAACAGTGTGGTCTTCATAGTAAAAGAGTGCGGGTACTAGACTGGCCTGCCTGTAGTCCAGACCTGTCTCCCATTGAAAATGTGTGGCGCATTATGCAGCCTCAAATATCACAACGGAGACCCCGGACAAATGAACAACTTAAGGTGTACATCAAGCAAGAATGGGAAAGAATTCCACCCGAAAACTTTCAAAAATGTGTCTCCTCAGTTCCCAAATGTTTACTGAGTGTTGTTAAAAGGAAAGGCCATGTAACACAGTGGTGAAAACACCCCCCCCCCCCCGAGGACTCCTCAATGATTGACGCTTTTGACCTCCCTCCCTCCTCAACGACACATGGAGTCAAACTTCTTGCATGCAGAACGGCCCCAGACCTATGGACACTACATCAACACACCCAAGACAATGGGCATATACACACACACACACCATCCCCACCCAACACCTTCACCACCGCTTGATTCTGCTTTGGGGTGATGGACGGCTGGCAGCGCTTTATAGCAGGTGATGGTATGAGGGTGCATTAGTGGCCAAGGCATGGGTAACTTGCATATCTGTGAAGGCACCATTAATGCTGAAAGGTACATACAGGTTTTGGAGCAACATATGTTGCCATCTAAGCAACGTTATCACGGACGCCCCTGCTTATTTCAGCAAGACAATGCTAGGGACGGCGTGGCGCAGTGGGAGAGTGGCCGTGCGCAACCCGAGGGTCACTGGTTCAAATCCCACCTAGAACCAACCTCGTCACGTCCGTTGTGTCCTGAGCAAGACACTTCACCCTTGCTCCTGAAGGGTGCTGGTTGGCGCCTTGCATGGCAGCTCCCTCCATCAGTGTGTGAATGTGTGTGAATGGGTAAATGTGGAAGTAGTGTCAAAGCGCTTTGAGTACCTTGAAGGTAGAAAAGCGCTATACAAGTACAACCCATTTATCATTTATTTATTAACCCACATGTTACAACAGCGTGGCTTCATAGTAAAAGAGTGCGGGTACTGGACTGGCTTGCCTGTAGTCCAGACCTGTCTCCCATTGAAAATGTGTGGCGCATTGTGCAGCCTCAAATACCACAACGGAGACCCCGGACAAATGAACAACTTAAGCTGTACATCAAGCAAGAATGGGAAATAATTCCACCCGAAAACTTTCAAAAATGTGTCTCCTCAGTTCCCAAATGTTTACTGAATGTTGTTAAAAGGAAAGGCCATGTAACACAGTGGTGAAAACATCCCCCCGAGGACTCCTCAATGATTGACGCTTTTGACCTCCCCACCTCCCTCCTCAACGACACCTGGAGTCGAACGGCCCCTGACCTATGGACACTACATCAACACATCCAAGACAACGGGCATATACACACACACACGCCTTCACCACCGCTTGATTCTGCTTTGGGGTGATGGGCGGCTGGCAGCGCTTTATAGCAGCAGGACGCCCCTGCTTATTCCAGCAAGACAATGCTAAGCCACAGGTTCCAACAAGCGTGGCTTCATTGTAAAAGATCTGTCTTAAGTTGAAAAGGATTTGCAAATCATTGTATTCTGTTTTTATTACCCAAGGGCGCCAACTTCACCGGTTTTGGGTTTTGTACAAAAAAACGAGTCAGATATCTGAAGAAAAAAACGGCACCAGCACATTTTGTTTTGTTTTGTTGTTCCCTCCGAGTGTCCCAAACGAGCATCGGAAGGAGACGACATCATAAAATGTTCAATTTATATTCCGTCGATCAGGCGGCCGGGCTGCACTCCTACGGACGCAAAATGTAAATAAACGTGTTGAATTGTCTCAGCTTGCCAGATGGAAAAGGACGCAACGTCAGCTGGGCTTTTTTCAACAGCAGCTGCTCGTAAAAAAAAAAAGATTTATTTTTCTTTCCTTTTTTTTGTAATTGAAGCATCAAAGGCTGTAAGTCCTTTTTTTCTTTTTTTTTTAAGTGTGCAGTTTTCATGTGAGAGACTTGAACACGTCGGCGATATATGAAAGCGAGTGGGTCATGTGACCACAATTCCCAAAGTGCGCGCCCTCGTCATACTCCACGCGCTCGCCGTGACCTCTGACCTGCCTGCCGGCTGCTCTTTTTTTTTTTTTTTTTTTTTTGACATCTTCCCCTTCATTTTATGCCTGACCCCCGGGGCCCCGCGGGCATGACGTGACTGAGGTTCGCAAACACAGAGTGGAATCGAGCAAAACAAAAGGACGACCACGATGTAGCCCACCGGACCTCTTTTGGACGGTTATACTATGAATGTTAAAGAGCTGGTGGTAGTTTATTCCCTCTGTATGTAGCAGATATTGATTAGCAGACGATCACGACCCACTCTTCCCTCACTCGTGAACAAGACTCCTATATAAATATATATTTACTATATATACAATCAATCATAGGACATTCCCTCTCTGGTGTCTGTTGTCGTCATCTCCCCTCAGCAAACATAACACTTTCCCTGATTACATGGCAATAGCTGTTTCTAGGGGGAGGGGGTCATAAACAGCCACTGCCTTTAGTTACAAAACAGATAAAAGAAAGACTCAGGTCCTGCTTCCCTCTTCGCTTTGTAGATCTCGGGTAAAAGACAATACCTTTCTGTTGATTACAATACATCAAAGAAACAGAACACCTTCATGTTGATCCCCATCCTACACGGTGGAGTTTTACAAGCCTTCTTCTTGGTCGAATCCAAGATTGCTTTTCAACAACGTGTCTTGGGTCTTAATATTCAATGCAAAACTTGTTCGGGTGCTTATTAGAAGGTTAATTTGTTCAACCTTGGCCCGCGGCTTTGTTCAGTTTGAAATATTAGCCCTTTATGTATTTGAGTTTGACTTCCCTGCTGTACAAACCCTGTTTCCATATAAGTTAGGAAATTGTGTTAGATGTAAATATAAACGGAATACAATGATTTGCAAATCATTTTCAACCCATATTCAGTTGAATATGCTACAAAGACAACATATTTGATGTTCTGGTGTCTGTTGTCGTCATCTCCCCTCAGCAAACATAACACTTTCCCTGATTACATGGCAATAGCTGTTTCTAGGGGGAGGGGGTCATAAACAGCCACTGCCTTTAGTTACAAAACAGATAAAAGAAAGACTCAGGTCCTGCTTCCCTCTTCGCTTTGTAGATCTCGGGTAAAAGACAATACCTTTCTGTTGATTACAATACATCAAAGAAACAGAACACCTTCATGTTGATCCCCATCCTACACGGTGGAGTTTTACAAGCCTTCTTCTTGGTCGAATCCAAGATTGCTTTTCAACAACGTGTCTTGGGTCTTAATATTCAATGCAAAACTTGTTCGGGTGCTTATTAGAAGGTTAATTTGTTCAACCTTGGCCCGCGGCTTTGTTCAGTTTGAAATATTAGCCCTTTATGTATTTGAGTTTGACTTCCCTGCTGTACAAACCCTGTTTCCATATAAGTTAGGAAATTGTGTTAGATGTAAATATAAACGGAATACAATGATTTGCAAATCATTTTCAACCCATATTCAGTTGAATATGCTACAAAGACAACATATTTGATGTTCTGGTGTCTGTTGTCGTCATCTCCCCTCAGCAAACATAACACTTTCCCTGATTACATGGCAATAGCTGTTTCTAGGGGGAGGGGGTCATAAACAGCCACTGCCTTTAGTTACAAAACAGATAAAAAAAAGACTCAGGTCCTGCTTCCCTCTTCGCTTTGTAGATCTCGGGTAAAAGACAATACCTTTCTGTTGATTACAATACATCAAAGAAACAGAACACCTTCATGTTGATCCCCATCCTACAAGGTGGAGTTTTACAAGCCTTCTTCTTGGTCGGATCCAAAATTGCTTGTCAACAACGTGTCCTGGGTCTTAATATTCAATTGCAAAACATGTTTGGGTCCCTATTAAAAGGTTAATTTGTTCAAACTTGGCCCGCGGCTTTGCTCAGTTTGAAATATTAGCCCTTTATGTATTTGAGTTTGAATTCCCTGTTGTACAAACCCCGTTTCCATATAAATTGGGAAATTGTGTTAGATGTAAAGATAAACGGAATACAATGATTTGCAAATCATTTTCAACCCATATTCAGTCGAATATGCTACAAAGACAACATATTTGATGTTCTGGTGTCTGTTGTCGTCATCTCCCCTCAGCAAACATAACACTTTCCCTGATTACATGGCAATAGCTGTTTCTAGGGGGAGGGGGTCATAAACAGCCACTGCCTTTAGTTACAAAACAGATAAAAGAAAGACTCAGGTCCTGCTTCCCTCTTCGCTTTGTAGATCTCGGGTAAAAGACAATACCTTTCTGTTGATTACAATACATCAAAGAAACAGAACACCTTCATGTTGATTCCCATCCTACACGGTGGAGTTTTACAAGCCTTCTTCTTGGTCGGATCCAAGATTGCTTGTCAACAACGTGTCCTGGGTCTTAATATTCAATGCAAAACTTGTTCGGGTGCCTATTAAAAGGTTAATTTGTTCAACCTTGGCCCGCGGCTTTGTTCAGTTTGAAATATTAGCCCTTTATGTATTTGAGTTTGACTTCCCTGCTGTACAAACCCTGTTTCCATATAAGTTGGGAAATTGTGTTAGATGTAAATATAAACGGAATACAATGATTTGCAAATCATTTTCAACCCATATTCAGTTGAATATGCTACAAAGACAACATATTTGATGTTCTGGTGTCTGTTGTCGTCATCTCCCCTCGGCAAACATAACACTTTCCCTGATTACATGGCAATAGCTGTTTCTAGGGGGAGGGGGTCGTAAACAGCCACTGCCTTTAGTTACAAAACAGATAAAAGAAAGACTCAGGTCCTGCTTCCCTCTTCGCTTTGTAGATCTCGGGTAAAAGACAATACCTTTCTGTTGATTACAATACATCAAAGAAACAGAACACCTTCATGTTGATCCCCATCCTACAAGGTGGAGTTTTACAAGCCTTCTTCTTGGTCGAATCCAAGATTGCTTGTCAACAACGTGTCCTGGGTCTTAATATTCAATGCAAAACATGTTTGGGTCCCTATTAAAAGGTTAATTTTTTCAACCTTGGCCCGCGGCTTTGTTCAGTTTGAAATTTTAGCCCTTTATGTATTTGAGTTTGACTTCCCTGTTGTACAAACCCCGTTTCCATATAAATTGGGAAATTGTGTTGGATGTAAATATAAACGGAATACAATGATTTGCAAATCCTTTTCAACCCATATTCAGTTGAATATGCTACAAAGACAACATATTTGATGTTCAAACTGATAAACATTTTTTTTTTGTTGCAAATAATCGTTAACTTTAGAATTTGATGCCAGCAACACGTGACAAAGAAGTTTGGAAAGGTGGCAATAAATACTGCTAAAGTTGAGGAATGCTCATCAAACACTTATTTGGAACATCCCACAGGTGTGGAGGCTAATTGGGAACAGGTGGGTGCCATGATTGGGTATAAAAACAGCTTCCCAAAAAATGCTTAGTCTTTCACAAGAAAGGATGGGGCGAGGTACACCCCTTTGTCCACAACTGCGTGAGCAAATAGTCAAACAGTTTAAGAACAACATTTCTCAAAGTGCAATTGCAAGAAATTTCGGGATTTCATCATCAACGGTCCATGATATCATCAAAAGGTTCAGAGAATCTGGAAAAATCAGTCCAAGTAAGCGGCATTGCGGGAAAACAACCGTGACCTTTGATCCCTCTGAAAGCACTATATCAAAAACCGACATCAATCTCTAAAGGATATCACCACATGGGCTCAGGAACACTTGATAAAAACCACTGTCACTAAATACAGTTGGTCGCTACATCTGTAAGTGCAAGTTAAAGCTCTACCATGCAAAGCCAAAGCCATTAATCAACAACATCCAGAAACGCCGCCGGCTTCTCTGGGCCTGAGATCATCTAAGATGGACTGATGCAAAGTGGAAAAGTGTTCTGTGGTCTGACGAGTCCACATTTCAAATTGTTTTTGGAAATATTCGACATCGTGTCATCCGGACCAAAGGGGAAGCGAACCATCCAGACTGTTATTGATGCAAAGTTCAAAAGCCAGCATCTGTGATGGTATGGGGGTGCATTAGTGCCCAAGGCATGGGTAACTTACACATCTGTGAAGGCACCATTATTGCTGAAAGGTACATACAGGTTTTGGAACAACATATGCTGCTATCTAAGCGCCGTCTTTGTCATGGACGCCCCTGCTTATTTCAGCAAGACAACGCCAAGCCACGTTCAGCACGTGTTACAACAGCATAGCTTCGTAAAAAAAAAAAGAGTGCGGGTACTTTCCTGGCCCGCCTGCAGTCCAGACCTGCCTCCCATCGAAAATGTGTGGCGCATTATGAAGCGTAAAATACGACAGCAGAGACCCCGGACTGTTGAACGACTGAAGCTCTACAGCAGGGGTCGGGAACCTTTTTGGCTGAGAGAGCTATACAAGCCAAATATTTTAAAAAGTATTTCCATGAGAGCCATATAATATTTTTTTAAGACTAAACACAACTAAATGCGTGCCTTTTAAGGTAAAACCAACATTTTTTGTGTATAATAAGTCTCTTATTCTTTTTAATAACACTGTTATTCTGAAGCGAACCAACAATACATAAAATACTTCTTACCATTAATGTGACTTCTTAAACAGGTGCGGTAGAAACCAGATGGATGGATTAAAATGCATGAGAATGTTTTATATTTTGAACGTTATTTTTGACACTATGACTTCCAGCGGAATTATTCATCCATTATCGTGTTAAGCAATGTCAGCTAAGATTTATCTGAGAACCAGGTGCAGTCATCAAAAGAGCCACATCTGGCTCGAGAGCCATAGGTTCCCTTCCCCTGCTCTACACAAAACAAGAATGGGAAAGAATTCCACTTTCAAAGCTTCAACAATTAGTTTCCATCCATCCATCCATCATCTTCCGCTTATCCGAGGTCGGGTCGCGGGGGCAGCAGCCTAAGCAGGGAAGCCCAGACTTCCCTCTTTCCTCAGTTCCCAAACGTTTAATGAGTGTTGTTCAAAGAAAAGGTGATGTAACACAGTGGTGAACATGCCCTTTCCCAACTACTTTGGCACGTGTTTCTAAGTTAATTATGATTTGCACACAAAAAAATAATGTTTATGAGTTTGAACATCAAATATCTTGTCTTTGTAGTGCATTCAACTGAATATGGGTTGAAAAGGATTTGCAAATCATTGTATTCCGTTTATATTTACATCTAACGCAAATTCCCAACTTATATGGAAACGGGGTTTGTATAAATAGTCTATTGCTGGATTATGTTGGCTCGTACATGACTTGACAACGTAGAGAATGCAATCTCTCCTTTCAAGCCTCCACTGCCGCTTGTTGCCATGAAGAAGAAGCCACCCTCGGCCGTGACAAATGGCTCCAATTCATAGCAGGAAATGTTTCCCGTTCGTCCCCCAGCTGGTCAGCGCACACGCCAGGCCCCCCGTCGACCCCCCCCTTCGCCGGAGAGCTCCTAAATGAATGCGGGCCGCCTTGTTTACCCAGCGAGACCACGCACGTAACTCCTGCGCCGGTGCCAGTTCGGAGCCACAAAACCGGGGCCCTCCTTGGCCGCCTGTGCATCATATTCGGCGGCGGGGTAAAGGATGGGAGTAATTACCGCCTCTTGGTATGCTTTGCTGCAGGCCTGCCTTGTTCTAAAGGGCAGGGCCCCCTCCCTGTGAAGACGTGCACGGTGGCCCCGATGGTGACCTATACTGTATACGCACGTCGGGCTGGTTTTTGCATATAAACAAGTTAAGTGCACCGGGGGGGTGGGGTGTTTGGTTCAAGGGCAGGGGCAAATTCATAATCGATAACTGCTAAAGGTCCTAAATTAGCACATTAGTCATGTTGACTGCTTTGCCGCGTGCGTATTGATCAGAGGACAATGTCAGCCGGGTGACGGACAAAGACAAATAGGAGAAAACGGTGCGTCCGCCGAGGAGCGTCGCCCTTTTCTTCGTCTCCCGAACCCCCACGCCCCCAAACCCCGACTCTCGCAGTTCATGTCATCGACGGAAGGACGGCCGTCGATACGCGTCCACTCGACATCGGCGGCCAGGGACGGGCATTTAATTTGCGGATGTTCATTTTGGACGGTTTTGTGCTGCGATTTGCTGTAAAAATGAAGACGATCGGCAATTTAAGGCGGCGTGTTATGGTTTAAATAAGGGGTGTGACGGAAAACGGACACCAGAGTGCAATATCTTCAATAATCTATTATATATATAAGAATAATAAACAGCAGACGGAGCAACTGAAAAGCAGTCTTTATTGAAAAATAAATAAGTCTAAACGTGGCCGCCGCTATGTCCTTCCTAGACGGTCCTTGGAACCTGCACAACGGCTTGAGAAGTCTGTCACACTGTCTTCACCCAAGGAAGGCACACATGACATACACAAAGCCTAACCAGGCATTTTTTTCCTCTCTCAAGGAATTGTGAAATACAATCATGTCTTCAGGAGATCAACACTGTACTAAAACCCAGAACATTCTACGCATTTCCCCAGTTTTAGTTTAGAGAAAGGGAAAGATTGGCCAGGCCCTATCAGATCTCTCTTTATATTTGTGAACTTCATAGTCTATAGATTTAGAGTGATGTGATAATTTAGAAGTCCAGAATTTAATAGTATATAAGAGAATTGACAGAATGTGTACCTTCTGTGCTGAATGATGAGAAGAGGCAGAGTTTGGAGTGTTTTTTAGCTCGCTTTCCATTTTTTTGTACTCACTGTCCAGGTACTTAGAACAAGTTTTCGTGCGCTATCATGCTAATTAGCTGCATGAAAGCGGGTGACTCCACTGTAGAAATAACCTGCATGTCTTCTAGCACATACGCTGCAATGGCTCTATCAATTTTGTCCTGGCTCGCAGTCCCTCCGTTAAAATCCAGCCTCTGTTGCTTAGGTGGAGGTGAAGTGAAGTGAATTATATTTATATAGCGCTTTTCTCTAGTGACTCAAACCCAATATCTAAGTTACATTTAAACCAGTGTGGGTGGCACTGGGAGCAGGTGGGTAAAGTGCCTTGCCCAAGGACACAATGGCAGCAACTAGGATGGCGGAAGCTGGGATCGAACCTGGAACCCTCAAGTTGCTGGCACGGCCGCTCTACCAACCGAGCTATACTGCCCCAGTGTGTCTCTCTTTACTAGCTTAGTCAAAAACATGTTGCTTTTGTAGCTGTTTCAGCAGATTTGAATTGCTGTTTTGGGCAGGAGATAGGATCTTTGATCCAAGACACAACTTAAATTTAACTAAAATATTATTTTCTTTGTGCTCGACAAAAGAAAAGTAGTGAGAATATCTCTGTGGAGAGGCGGAGCCAACGTTGTGACAGAGCGGCAGGGTACGCTGGAGTCCGGCCCAAGATGGCGGCAAGGAGGCGGAGAATACAAGCGAGCGGCGAGGCGGGGCGTGCCAGAAGCGACACCGCAGGCGAGATCAGGTTCGTGCATCGCGCACCTGTACACAATCAATGTATCTCCTCTCAATGTATAAAAGGGGCAGAAGGAGGAGAGATGGGGGCAGAAGGAGTTGGAGAGCCTGCAGCAGTGGATGAGAAGCGAAAGAGACAGAGAGCAAGACTCAGATGACGATGACGGGGGTCGGCTGAAAAGCGAGACAGAGGTGTGAGCAGTGGGAGCGACGACGACGCAAAAGACTTTCTTTTTTTGAAAAATAAACAAGAGTCAAACCTTAACAAGCATGTCCTTCCTTGGTGGTCCATGGAACCCGCACAACGGCAAGAGACTGTCACAATCTCCATATATAGTTAAAGATCTATTCTATTCTATGTCAAGAAACTCGACTTTGGCTCCGCAATGAAGTCTTGCTCTCCAATAAAACACACTGATATCTTCTCTTTTTCCAGCCGATACCACATAAAAAATTATGTAAAATAACGCAGTAATGCATCATGTAGTAACGGTAACTGAGTTACTAAATATACAAAAAATAACGCGTTAGACTACTAGTTACCGCCAGTAGTGCGTTTTTTTGTAACGTGGTAGTCCCAACACTGCTTGTAATACACTTTTCCACCACTCGTGGCAGTAATGACAATGTCAAAAAAGAGAAGAAGTCTGGAGCTAAAGTCATCGAGAAGTTTCCTAAGCGCAAAAATTATGACCAAATTGAACGTAAGTGACAGTCGTATTTTCATTTACACTTTTTTTGTTTATTTTACAGTTTAGTACGGAAACATACCGTATTTTTCAGACTATAAGGGGCACCAAAAATCCTTTCATTTTCTCAAAACTCGACAGTGCGCCTTATAACCCGGTGCGCCTAATGTACGGAATAATTTTGGTTGTGTTTACCGACCTCCAAGCTATTTTATTTGGTACATGGTGTAATGATAAGTGTGACCAGTCGATGGCAGTCACACATAAGACATACGTGTATACTGCGATATGATGGCAGTCACACATAAGAGATTTGATCATGCACTTTAAAATATTGGCTGTTGGTGTGAAAGTGTTGTTTCTAATTACCGTATTTTGTGGACTATAAGGCGCACTTAAAATCCTTTCATTTTCTCAAAACTCGACTGTGCGCCTCATAACCCGGTGCGTCTAATCTACAGAATAATTTTGGTTGTGCTTACCGACCTCGAAGCTATTTTATTTGGTGCATGGTGAAATGATAAGTGTGACCAGTAGATGGCAGTCGCACATAAGAGATATGTGTAAACTGCGATATGATGGCAGTCACAAATAAGAGATACGATAATGGGACTGTTGAACATTTTGGCCGCCTTCCTGTGCATCATTGCTGAGTATGTTTTGGACATTTTGCGCACCCCATCCAGTAGATGGCAGTCACACATAAGAAATATGTGTGGACTGCAATATGACTCAAGCAAACAACACCAACATTTTATACATTCCATTGAAAATATAGAACATTACACACGGCGCTCAAAAATCTATCAGAAAGTTTCCTACGACTTTGGTAAGCAATGAAGCCGCACCACTTGATGGATTGTACTGTGCTTCAACATAGGAGTATTATTATGGTGTGTGTATAAGGTAAGACATTATCTGGTGTTTAGTTTTGCAATATTATGCGGTGGAGGGTGGCATGGCCTGCCGCGGCCTTGAAGACAATGACAGGTGAGTGGATGGCCCAGGTGGGCCTTGATATATATTCAACTGCCGCCTTTATTAGCATCAGCCGTAACGAGACACGGGGTTGGCGTTGGAGTGGGGAGCTAGAGAGAGAGAGTGAAGTGAAGTGAAGTGAATTATATTTATATAGCGCTTTTTCTCAAGTGACTCAAAGCGCTTTACATAGTGACACCCAATATCTAAGTTACATTTAAACCAGTGTGGGTGGCACTGGGAGCAGGTGGGTAAAGTGTCTTGCCCAAGGACACAACGGCAGTAACTAGGATGGCATAAGCGGGAATCGAACCTGCAACCCTCAAGTTGCTGGCACGGCCGCTCTACCAACCAAGCTATGCCGCCCCAACACGAGAGACACACGCGCAGACGCAGAAAAAGACATTCTGCTGGAAAAAAAAAAAAAACTTGCACTATTTAATGAAAATAAAACAGTGTTGTTCCCTGGCAGAGAAGTTGCAAAATTTCCCACGGCACATTAGTGTGCCGCGGCACAGTGGTTGAAAACCAATGCCTTAGAGTGTATTTTAATATATATATATTTTATGTCCAGCACTTAATTCTACGATATATTTAAGCAGTTATTACATATTTCTACTGAATGGTAATGAAGATGCAATACCTTGTTTGACCAACAGATGTCGCCAGAATAGCACTATACGACAATTCTCAGCCTTTTAAATCCTTTCATCTCACTATTAATCCTAATATTTGTCCACAGCACCCAAGCCGACTTTATTCTAATGGCTCATTTAAGCACTCCATTAGGCTTCTTTGCATTCATTATAGCGAGTGTCTAATGGCTGAAAGGGCGATAGTTTGCGCGGGGAAAAGAGTAATGCGTCGGTTCGAGAGCCTCAAGGCGAGTATTGGTGCGCTGGCATCCAACGTGCTCTAGGTAGTGATGTGCTAGCATGCCCTCAAAATTCAACACACAATACCCCATAGTAACAATTTTAAAATATTTTTTGTGTCTTTTTTTTATTTTTGTTATTAAAACTAAAAAAAATAAATCACATGTACATAAGTATTCACAGCTTTTGCTCAACATTTTGTTGATGCACCTTTGGCATCAATTACAGTCTTTTTCGATACGATGCCCAAGCCTGGCACGACCATCTTTGGGTCATTTTTCCCCATTTGCCCAATCCACCAATCAGTCCTGTATGGAAGTGTTTTTCAACCACTGTGCCGCGGCACACTCGTCTGCCGGGTGATACAGTCTGGTGTGCCGTGGGTGATTATCTAATTTCACATATTTGGGTTAAAACGATTTTTTGCAAACCGGTAATTATAGTCTGCAAATTATGTGTTGTTGTATTGACCCCAAAAGGGACAAGCAGTAGAAAATGGATGGATGTATTGAGTGTCGATGATGTCTAGAGCTTGGCAGAGTAACCGTGTAATATTCTTCCATATCAGCAGGTGGTAGCCGGTAGCTAGTTGCTTTTTAGATATCGGAAACAGCGGGAGGCAGAGTGCAGGTAAAAAGGTGTCTAATGCTTAAAACAAAAATAAACAAAAGGTGAGTGCCCCTAAGAAAAGGCATTGAAGCTTAGGATATGCGATGCAGAACGAAACTAAAACTGAACTGGTTTCAAAGTAAACAAAAACAGAATGCTGGACGACAGCAAAGACTTACTGTGGAGCAAAGACAGCGTGTTTTAATGATAACTGCTGGTGGTCTGCTTTTTCAACACAAAAAAATGTGCCTTGGTTCAGAGAAGGTTGAAAAACACTCTTGTATGGTATAGTGGCCAGACTAAATCCATTTCTAAGTAAAAAATAAATACAAAATTGACAACATACACATTTATAGTCTCTCAGTCCATGACCGTGATTGCCAGGCCGATACAATTCCCTACAGTGAAGCGTGGTGGTGGCAGCATTATGCTGTGGGGATGTTTTTTCTAGCGGCAGGGACCGGGAAACTAGTCAGGATAGAGGGAAAGGTGAATGCAGCAGTGTACAGAGACATCCTGGATGAAAACCAATGCTTTGCAGTCAACCTGATGGAGCTCGAGAGGTGCTGCAAAGAGGAATGGGCAAAACCCAAAGATAGGTGTGCCAAGCTTGTGGCATCATACTCGGGGACGGTTGGGAGAGTGGCCGTGCCAGCAACCTGAGGGTTCCTTGTTCGATCCCCAGCTTCTACCAACCTAGTCACGTCCGTTGTGTCCTTGAACAAAATTGCGATATAATCAAAAAAACCAAACCCCAAAACAAAAAATTGCGCTCTAGCGCCCCCTAGGAGGAAAACACAGACAAAAATGTATGTAACTTCCAGTAGCAATGTCATAGAAACATGAAACAAAAACCTCTATGTAGGTCTCAGTTAGACCTATATTTCATACTCTCATACCTCCCAGGTAAAATCAACAGGAACTTTGCAATTCTCCCTTCAATACAAAAGTTGGCAAAAAAAAATTCGCTTTTTTTCAAACATGATCTCCTCTGAGGCCGTTTGTCGTTTCCGCTTCTATTAAACACAGAAGAGGGATTGAACCCTTCTGATTAAAAGTTGATAAAATAGTTTTAATTACTACCCCGGTTTGGATTTTATGAGGCCGCAAAGTACCGGTGCGCTGTTGCAGTTGCACTAATGTTGTCACAAGATGTGCTCGGCTTCCTGCTCAGACAAAACGGCCTCTAACTCACTGTAGAAATATCATACTCACATGAAACAAAAACCTCAATGCAGGTCTCACTGAGACCTATATTTCATACACTGACAACCGCCAGCTAAAATCAACAGGAAGTTTGCTATTCCCCTTCAATACAAAAGCTCCACTTCGTGATTAGAGTCTCAAAATGGCGGCACCAAGGCGTCCTTATAAATGCCCAAGCCACTTTACAATTGTTATTACTATGAGACTGATGTATAACACATGTGTATACAACTTTTTCTCTGTGTATTAATCCATCCATCCATCTTCTACCACTCATACGGGCTTGGGTCACGGGGGCAGCAGCCCAAGCTGTCCCGTCCATCGCTGCTTGCAGCTTCAATTTTTATTAAATTTGTAAAAAAAAAAATCTAAATAATAAACTTTTCACATTGTCATTATAATAATACATTTAGGAATAATGATAAAAATAATAGATGTTATTTGTAAAAAGCACTTTACATTGAGCAAACAACCTCAAAGTGCTACAGTTGATTAAAATAATAATAATAATAAAATAAATAAATCAAAATAAAAAATAGCAAAACAACCTCAAAGTGCTACAGTGTATTAAAAAAATAATAATAATAAATAAAGAAAGAAAATTTTAAATTGCAAACAACCTTTAAAGTGCTATAGTGTATTAAAGGCCTACTGAAATGAGATTTTTTTTATTTAAACGGGGATAGCAGGTCCATTCTATGTGTCATACTTGATCATTTTGCGATATTGCCATATTTTTGCTGAAAGGATTTAGTAGAGAACATCGACGTTAAAGTTCACAACTTTTGGTCGCTAATAAAAAAGCCTTGCCTGTACCGGAAGTAGCAGACAATGTGCTCGTGACGTCACGGGTTGTAGGGCTATTTACATCCGCACATTGTTTGTAATCATAGCCACCAGCAGCAAGAGCGATTCAGACCGAGAAAGCGACGATTCCCCCATTGATTTGAGCGAGGATGAAAGATTTGTGGATGAGGAAAGTTAGAGTGAAGGACTAGAAAAAAATTCAGATGTTGTTAGACACATATACTAGGATAAATTACTTATCTGCTTATTGTGTTACTAGTGTTTTAGTGAGATTATATGGTCGAACCTGAAAGTCGGAGGGGTGTGGCCACGGGTGTGGTGGCCACGTTTCTCGACAAGGCGAAGGTAGCCGGGCTGATATATATATATATGTGAGAGGCGGGGCGTGGTCACGTGCCGCCTGTCGACGGGGCATGCACAGGAGCCGGCTGGAAGCAAAATGACAGGTGAGTGGATACCTCAGCTGGAACGAGTTATCTAATCACCTGTCTCTATTTAGCAGCGTTGGTGACTGCAGGGGGGGCTGAAAAGCCAGACGAGACCACACGAGGGGCGGATGAAGGAAGAGACGCCGGAGGCAAAGAAACAGTTTACAAAGATTGTGAGTGAACCAACTAAAAAGACTTGGTGAATGAACGAAAAGAAGAAATTCTGTCATAACGAAAAAGGAAAAGAAAAGACATTGTTGAATGAGAAAAAGAAGAAATATTGTGTGAAAAGTCATTAAAAGACTTGTCAACTGGAAGATCTGCTCTGATTCTTCGGTCCTGAGGACCCCCCCGTCACAAACTTGTCACAATATATTTTTTTCCCCTCCTCCACAGTGGAAGCATCCGACGGTCAGGGGCGGCCGGTGGGAGGAGGCAAGAGAGTCGGCAGCTGCCTTTTTGACAGGTGCAGGAGGAACGACGCAAGCTCTCCGCTCATATCTACGGTAAGAGCCGACTTATTACCACCATTTTCTCACCGACACCTGCCGGTTGACATGTGGTAGGAAACCATGTTCGCTTG